>NC_050443.1:88121592-88397137 GCF_903995425.1 Onychomys torridus
TGCCCGTGTTAGATGAGGGTGTTAGATGCTGAGAGCTGGAATTGCAGGTGCTTGTTGATCTAGGAGCTGAACTCCGGTCCTCTGCAAGAGCACTATGCACTCTAACCATTGAGCCTTCTCTCCAGCCCCACATATTGCCTCTGTTGACTATATATCATCAAATGAGAGTCTTTTGCATGAGAGGTCAATAAATCATAGAAAATAAATTAAAATGGTGTGGTTTTGTTTGTGTTTTGTTTTGGGATTTATCATTGTTTTACTTGTATGAGTGTTTTGCCTCATGTATCTCTGTGTACCATGTATGTGTTTTGTGCCTACAGCAGCCAGAAGAGGTTGTCAGATCCCTAGTTACAGATGGTTGTCAGCTGCCTTGTGCTAGAAACAAACAAGGGCCGTCTGGAAGAGCAGCTAACGTTCCCAACTCTTAAACCATCTCTCTAGCCCTTGTGTTTTGTTGTTTTTTGAGATCAGCTCTTACACTGTAGCCTGAGCTAGGCTGGAGTTATATAACCTATTTATTTTTATTTTATGTGCATTGGTGTTCTGCCTGCATGTATGTCTGTGTGAGGATGCCTGATCCCTTGGAACTGGAGATACACGAAGTTGTGAGCCACCATGTGGGTTTTGGGAATTGAGTTCTGGGAACTGAACCCAGGTCCTCTGGAAAAGCAGCCAGTGCTCTTAACCCCCAGCCATCTCTCCAGCCCCTTAGGCTGGGGTTATACAAACCAAGCTAGTGTTGAACTTACAGCTATCTTGCTGTCCAGCTTCTAAGTGCTAGGGTTACAGGTGTGCCCATCACATTTGGTAAGAAACAAATATTTAAGCATATGAAAATAGGTATAAGAGAGATCAAAGCCAGTGAGATCTCTCCTTGGGTAAAGGCATTTGCCTCCTCTGATCCCCACAGGTGTGCCCTGGCACTCACATGCTCACATACACAAACTAAATTTAAAAAAAACATTTAAATGAGAGAAATCAACAGTATTGGGGATGTGGGTCAGGGGTAGAGTGCTGTCCTATCATGCAGGAAGCCCCAAGTTTGATCCACTATATAGCATAAACCAGATATGGAAGGCAGGAAGATCAGAAATTCAGTCACCCTCAGCTACATAGCAAGTTGGATGCCAACTTTGCCTATAAGTGACACCTTGTCTTGAAAACAAGACAACTAATATTTGGTGGGGCTAGGCATGTAGTTCAGTGGCAGAGCTCTTGGTTTGGCATGCACAAGACCCCAGGTTCAATCACCTGCACCCGAAAGTGAATATTGCTATTATCAAGAATATAAGGAAATAGGTTTAGAGTGCACATGCCCTTGACCCAACAGTGTTCCCAATTGTATGCCCTAAGGATATGCCCTCACACATGAAAAAATCATGTCAAGGATAATGGTGACCATTTGGAAACAGCCTAAAAGAACTCTGCACATGAACTGTGGGATCCACAAAAATCTAGGACAGGCACTAAAACTACATAGGGAAACCCTGTCTTGAAAACCAACCAACCAAACAAACAAACAAACAAATAGAACTAATAATGCAATAGACACTCTTTTGTATGTATGTACTGTTTGTGTTTTAAAAATCTGCAGAAATGCTTCAACAAGTCATCTGGGTCAAATAATATGAATATTTTACATTATTTCAGAAATTACTAAACAGTCTTTAAAACATTTTAACAAATTATATTGTATGAAAATATTGTTTCAATAAAAGTATTTTCACAAATATATTTATTTTTTGTGTGGGTGGGGGCTGAATGCCACAGCACACATATGGAAGTTAGAGGACAGCTTTCCCTGTAGCTGCCCCTAGAATGTTCTTTCTCTGCCCTGGCAGAGCCTGCAAAGCACCACTTCCGGTAGCATGTGGGATGTGTCTCTGATCTGGCTTGTATTAGGGCAGCATGTAATTGGGAGGCTAAGGATGGTGTTTAAACAAGACAGTCAGAAAGGGACTTGCTTGCTGCACTTGGAAAGTGACCTTTTCCCTCTGTGTTTGCAACTATGCTTCCTCTTGACTGATGATGCCACATAGCTGGGTGCTCTTTAGCTAGCTGCTGGGTGAGTTTATTTTGATCCCATCTGAGGTGAAGCAAGGCCCTTTACAGAACTTTAAAACTGACTCGCCAATGAGTCATCAAGACCCAATAGCAATACCCAAACACTGTCAGTTGCTAACTAAAAACCAGCAGGGGAGGCTGGGAGGCTGTCTTCTCTCCCCTCCCCTCCCAGACAAGGTCTCTGACTCACTGAAGAAATCACCACATCTTATGTACTGTCCCAACTCCAACAAAGCCTGCTTAACTCATTACAGTGTGGCCAGTCAACAAGGAATGTCCTTGTTTAACCTGGTGGTTACCCAGATCATTTCTTGGATGTGTCAAAACCCCAGAGGCAGGCAGTTACTCAATTACCTGCTTTCTCAGTGGCTAACCCCTGAGTTCGGGACTCAGGATTCTTTGTTTAGGAAGTTAAGTGACTTTTTACTTAAAAATAAAAAAGCACCTTTTTACCCCTTGTTAAAGAGTGGGGTACTGAGGATTGAACCCTGAGCTTTGCACATGTCAGCCACATACTCTCCTGCACTATATCCCCAGCCCTAGAAGGGGGTTACAAAATTGCAACTAGGAGGCTAGAAGTGTAGAGACAGAGCACTTGCCTAGCAGGACTCTGAGTCTCATACCTGTACTGCAATAAAAAATGAAAATTAGCAGGGCGGTGGTGGCGCACGCCTGTAATCCCAGCACTGGGGAGGCAGAGGCAGGTGGATCTCTGTGAGTTTAAGGCCAACCTGGTCTACAGAGCTAGTCCAGGACAGGCTCCAAAGCTACAGAGAAACCCTGTCTTGGGGTGGGGGAAGAAAGAAAAAAAGAAAATTAAGTCAGATGGTGGTAGCACATGCCTTAATCCCAGCACTCGGAAGGCAAGAAGCAGGTGGATCTCTGTGAGTTCGAGGCCAGTCTAGTCTACAGAGTGAGTTCCAGAGCAGTCATGAATACACAGAGGAACCCTGTCTTGAATCCAACCCCCTCCCCCCGAAAAAAAGAGAAAAATTAAGAACAGAAAGCAAATAGGAAGCACTAATGTTGCTTTGGTTTGACGCTTCCTAGAGTTGCAAGTCTGAAATGTATCCTTGAGAACTCCTCTTATGTTGCAATGATGTGGAGGGTGGGGGAGAACATCTGCATTTTCTCTTGAGAAAGGACTTCCTGATCGATGGCAGGAGATTATCCAGTCGTCCTAGACTGGGGCCTGTACACGGCAGAGAGCTGCAGGGCTGACAGAGAACAGATTGGAGGACTCCCTCCACTAACCAGGTTACTTACCATCAAGGTCCATGTTATGTAGAGCCACATTCCCCTCCCACCCACCCACTACCCTCCTCCCATTGCAACACCCTGATTTTGGCTTCTTTTTCATTTGATGAGTGTTTTGCCTGCATATATGTCTGTGCACCGTGTATGTCTTGTTCTAATGGAAGCCAGGAGAGGGGATCAGATCCTCAGAGTTACAGACAGTTGTGAGTCACCATGTAGGTGCTAGGAACTGAACCCAAGTCCACTGGAAGAACAGCCAGTGCTCCTAACTGTGGATCACAGTCCCATGCTTTTTATTATTTTTCCAAGATCCTAAGATGTATCATTATTTGTTGGTGATCATCCTGATATTTTGTTTTTAATTTTTTATTATTATTGTGTGTATGTATGATATTCTCGTGAGAGAAAAGAGAGAGGTGAGAGCCTCACTGTAATAATTTCAAAAAGTAGTGAAAGTGAAGCAGCTTGGAGGTGGACACACCATGGTGTGAGTGTGAAGGTCAGACAACTGTGTAGAGCCAGCTCTCTCTTTCCACTTTTAGCTGGGTTCCTGAGCTCAAACTCAGGCCACCGGGGGTGTGGGTCAAATTTCTCTATCTTTGGAACCACCCCACTGGCCCCTACTGTTCAAGTTTTGTGTGTGCACCAACACCATCTGTCAATACCCTCATGTGGTCTCTCTCCTACCTTCAGACCCTAAACAAATATGAAGAATTCTAGATCTTCAAAGTTCTTGTATAGAATCCATAAAAGTGATATGTTCGTATCGAAAGGATATTCGGACATCTGCCTTTGACCTATCTTATTCAAACATTAGGAAGATAAGTAGACATCGATGTGTTAAGAGTCCCTAGAGACTAACTAGACATGACAAGAAATACTAATTCATGGTAAACTCCAAGCTCTCCCCTTGCTCAGTAGACTCTTCCTGTTCATATTATACGCATACTATTTCTGTTCTCATTACCTCATCTAGTTGTACACAACTCAACCGCCCATAGTATTAAATATCTTTTGGTGGTGGTGGGGCATCATGTTGTATTTAAGTGACTTTAAGTCATTGTTCTCAAACAACTTTGCTATAGTCAAAGCATACATAGCACTTATGGAATGTTCCTTGCAGAGGATAATTGCCAGTGTCACATTTAACACGTTGAGGAACTTCAGAGGAATTCATTTGATTACACGGTGAGCTGCTAACCACATTCAGTAGAGAGTACTGAGGGAGTGGCAAGTGAAGAGATCTGTTACCTGAGGAGTCAACCAGTAGCTCCAGGGTTGGCCTCATTCTAGCCTGAGATCTGGGCTCCTGGGGCTGAGCGGCAGTTGGTAGCAGTTAGAGTTGGGGTGATGTAAGCTTGGTTAAGAGATGGTGGGATGGCAGAAGACAAAAGATGATAAGGAGGAGAAAAATGAGAGTTGAACTATTTAGCACATTTAAAAATTATTGTTATTTTACTTTATATGTATGAGTGTTTTGCTGCATATGTGTCTGTGAAGCACATTCGTACCTGGTGTCCATGGAGGTCAGGAACTGGATAGGGATGGTTGTGAGCTGTCATAAGGGTGCTGGGAAACGAAGCCGGGTCCTTGGAAGAGCAGCCAGTGCTTTGAACTGCTGAGCCATCTCTCCAGCTCCAGCACATTTGTTTGTGACGATCTGAGTTTTGACTAATGAATCTTAAAAAACAACAACAACAACAAAAAACAACAACAACAACAAAAAACCCTCACATTAATTTAAAGATTGTTGTCATTTATTTGTGTATGTGTGTGGCACAAGCCAAGGTCCATGTGTGGAGGCCAGAGAACAACCTGTGGGAGTTAGTTCTCTCCTTCCATCAAGTAGGTATTAGGGATTGAACTCAGGTTGTCAGGTTTGGAAGGAAGCACCTTTACCAGCTGAGCTATCTCGATGGCCCTACACTGATGTATTTTGTTGAGTGTGTATGTGGCTGGGTACACACAGCTGTGCAAGAGGACAGCTTTTGTGAGTTGGCTCTTTCCTTTCACTCTGAGTTCTGGGGGTTGAACTCAGGTCATCAGACCTGACTGAGACCACAGTAATCTGCTGACCATCTCCCCAGCCCCTAAGGACAGATTCAAAAAAACCCAAACAAGGCTGGGCTGTGGTGGCGCTTGCCTTTAATCCCAGCACTCGGGAGGCAGAGGCAGGAGGATCTCTGTGAGTTCGAGGCCAGCCTGGTCTCCAAAGCAAGTTCCAGGAAAGGTGCAAAGCTACACAGAGAAACCCTGTCTCAAAAAAAAAAAAAAAAAAAAAAACAAAAAGCCCAGAAATCTACCAGAGGTGAACCATTTCTCCAAGGTTCAAAACACAAACTAGAAAAGACTGTGCTTTGGGAAGCCCCGCTAGTCTCATGAAACATACCTCTGATTATGTCACTGAGAAAAAAATAGTTCTTAGTTCTGAGGAACTTTGTCTAGCGTGCAGAGCTTATGTTAATGAGAACACTTGCAGAATCAAGTGCTGTTGTGTATTTAAGCACCAGAGAGGGTGTGTTAGGAGTCTAAATCCTGTTTTGCTGGCAAGGAAGGTGAATGAGCCAGTAGCAGGCACTCAAGGCTTTCATTTGCCAAGTCACTGGACTAAGGAGGGTAAACAGATTGTTCTCTCTACTGCTAGAGACAAGATTTTTTTTTTTCTCCTCATCACACTATTGTACCCTGGAGTGTGATTCTGCAGAAGTTGCCAAGCAACATTACAGTTAGGAACAACACTGGCTGGGGAAAGTACTAGAAATTTGACTTCTCCAGCCCGGGGCAAGTGGGTGGAACCCTTCTGTCTAGTACATCATGTACTGTACTTGGAGGAGCATGACATTAAAAATATCAGAATAGTCACCAAAAATTTCAGTTAGGATGTTGCAGTAATTAAACCATAACATCGTGCTTTGTGCTTAGCTGGAGGGGGTGGGGCCTGGTTATTTTAGTCATCTGGAGACTTGTCATGAAGATCACTACTGGGTTTGCCTTCACTAACTTCAAAGGATTAGAGACTAGAGGCAGGGTGGTGGTCAATGGAGCTGTAGAAACAAAACCTGGTTCAGCCCTGGGTGGGGAGAGAAGACAGATGAGTGAACAAATAAATGTTTGAATGTGTATGTAGACACAAGGGAAAGTCCCACACAGGCTCTAACACAGTCGTGTGTGTGTGTGTGTGTGTGTGTGTGTGTGTGTGTGTGTGTGTGTGTGTATGTGGTGCTGGAGGTTACCTCCGAAATGCTAGGTAAGTGCTCTACCATTGAGCAGTATCCCAACTCCTGCCGATAAGAACATTTCATAATCTATACAAGAGCACACTGTACTTCAGCTTAACATTACACTGTTACTGAGCCCTGTTTTGACATTTATTTTTTTAACCATAGACCCTCATATAACCCAAGCTGATCTCATACTCTTTTTTTAAATTAATAACTTTTTTTGTCTCATTTTTTTTTTTTTATGTACCCTCTTGAACTTCTCTGATTTTCCTGCCTTCACGCCCAGGTGCTGGGAATACAGGTATATGGCACCACATTCAGTTTATGGGGTACCAGGGATTGAACCCAAAGTTTCATACATGCTAAGCAAGAGCTCTACCAACTGAGCTACATCCCCAGCTATTGTTTTGGCTTTTTTGGATGGGTCTCGATCTTGGGATGGCACTTACAAGGATCCTCTCCTCTGGTTTCAGTCTCCAAAGTGCTAGGATTATAGGATAGAACTCCAATTGTTAGGCTTGCTTGCAAGCACCTTTAACCACTGAACCATCTCACTGCCAGGCCGGCAGTTATTTTTAACTTTCATACTCTCTATCATACCATACACTGTTTGGGAACTTACCTCTTCTATTCTTCCTGAGGACCCCGGAATCCAAAGGGTCTATGGACCAAGAGTTCTTTCCATCTGGAATCAATATCCTTTGGGCCACCCAGCCTTACTTGGAGGGTCTCCCAGTCCAGGGAGGTAGGCATGTGGCAGAGTATGAGATAAAATCAAAACAAACACTATTAACAGTGTTTAGCTCCAGGGAGGGAAGTTGGGCTGGGAATGAAAGGGAGACTGGAGACTTCTGAACCATTTGAAATTCTATTATTTGAAAGAAGGGGTGGGGGAAGGGGGGAGGGGGAAAAGTATAATGTCTGTTTTAGTAACCTTCTGTTCAAAATCCTAAATAGGCAAGCTTACTTGGAACAAAGAAATGAACCTTACCAGACATTTTAATTAAGGACTCCTTTATCAGTTAAAAGATAGTGAGCACCAAAGCCACGAGAGAACACTGCAATTAATCAGATAGAGACCATTTGGTCCCTGAGGGTGGGGCTGGTAACAACCATCTGCTTAGGAAGGCTACAAAGCCGAGTGTTGTTAAGTGGAAGGAGGGGTGTGTATGAGTTTGCTCAGCCAGCAGAATTTTCCTTTTTTTCTTTTTTGTTATTTTGTGCCTGCCTCTCCACCCCCAGCCCCCTCCAATGAGGACCGAACCCAGGGCCTTGAGCTTGCTAGGCAAGCACTCTGCTACCACTGAGTTAAATCCCCAACCCCTCTGTTTTTTTGTTTTTGTTTTTTCCAAGACAGGGTTTCCAGAAGCTTTCTTATTATTCATATATTTAAAATTCGTTAGTGTGTGTGTGTGTGTGTGTGTGTGTGTGTGTGTTGTGTACCAGAGTATGCACGTGGAAGTCAGAAGACAATTTGTGGGAGCTGATCCTCTCCTTCCAGCACATGGGTCCTGGGGATCAAACTCAGGTTGTCAGACTGGTGGCAAGTGCCTATGTTTACAAACTGAGCCATCTTGCTGCCTGTACACAGAATTCTTATACAGAAGGGGCTTAGGCTAGGTGGTGGTGGCACATGCCTGTAATCCCAACACTGGAGAGGCAGAGGCAGGCGGATCTCTGTGAGTTTGAGTTTGAGACCAGCCTGGTCTACAGAGCTAGTCTAGGACAGGCTCCAAAGCTACAGAGAAACCCTATCTCGAAAAACAAAACAAAACAAAACAAAACAAAACAAAAAACAAAAAAAAAAAAAACAAAAAAAAAAAAAAAGAAGGGCACCTGCTTAATTGGGGACAAGTATTTAGGGCTTTAATGTCCCCCTTTACCTAAAAAGCGCTATTTAAGATATAGCTCATGTTATAGATCAATCAAAAGCAGTTTCTAAAGTCACCTTTACTTATATGTCACACAAAATTGAGAAAATGTCAACTGTCCATAACAAAGACTAGAGGAAAGGAGGTCTGAAAAGGAGGGCATAGGAATCACCTCCAGGGCTCTGGCCATGGTGGATGAGATCATGCCTCTAGGTGAGGTAGACAAGTGTAAAGTTCTTATCCTATGCAGAATTAAAGGCAAGTGTGTGATCCAGGTGTGGTGCACCCCATAATCCTCAAACTCCACAGGTAGAGGCAGAAGGACGGAGCCCACCCTCCACTATGGCACAGAGAACCAGCTCAGCATAAACACAGTTAGCATATGGAAAGACACATTTAGACTTCACAGCATCAGCTGGGACCTCAGGACATCTTCCATGCTATGTATTACTAAAATGAGCTTTTATTAAAAATTCAGCTTGGCAGAGCTGAGAGATGGCTCATCTTTTCAGTGTATGCCTGACAAACCTCAATCTGATCACTGAAATTCATGTAAAGCCCCATGTACACACCACAGCACACTAGCATGGCAGCATGTGCACATACACACTGATAATACAAATTTTTTTTTTGAGACAGGGTCTTACTGTGTAGCTCCAGCCGGATTGGAACTCACAGAGATCTGCCTGCCTCTACCTCTGAAGTGCTGGGTTTAACAGTGTGTGCCACCCAACCTGCCAATAATAATAATTTTAAAATTTAGTTTGGAAGCTGGACCTGGTGCCTCATACTTGTAGTTGAAGGATTAATGACCCAAAGCCTCAGGTGAGCTGAGAAACTCCAGCAGAGGAGTTGACAGGATGAGAAAATTTGCCCACAAGAAGGTCAACATACCAACCTCCTTCAGTATTTACAACTTTGAGACAATTTAAGTTGAACGGATCTACAGATGAAAACTTCCACCCAGAAGTTCCTTTTTCTGTCTATGAAACCCTCTGCACCACCGTGCAGTCTCCACTCCTGAGGAGAGACTGCTGGCCTTCACCGTTCTAATAAAAAGACAATCTGTTTCTATTGAGGTGGGTCTTTCTTATTTTCAGGTCACCTCGACCAATCCCAGTCTAATAGTAAAGCCAGCACTTGGAAGTCAGGTGGATCCCTGTGAGTTAGAGGTCAGCCAGGGAGGGCTACACAGTGAAACTCTTATCTTGAAAAAAATGGTCAGCCAACCAACCAACCACTCACCCTGGCCTGGCAGGGTGCATAGGTCTATAATCCCAGCACTCTGGAGGTGGAGGTAGGGAGGATTGCCAGTTCAATTAATCTGGGTTACATGGCAAAATCTGGCCTTCAAAAAAAAAAAAAAAAAAATCAGTTTGACTTTTCTGCCTTTGAAGTGTTAAAACAGCACTCCCAATATCATAAAAGTTAATGCACATAACTACAATAAAAGACATTAGAAATAAGTATGAATAGCTATGATCCAGATAATGTGAATCGACAACAGGAAACATTAAATTTTCTACTGATATCCTTAATTCCCCCAAAGTGGGCTCTAATCCGCTAGTAAAAAAAAATTACGTTTCTGTAGCACAGTCTGGTCTCAATAATTCCCGCTCCAGCAATTAATGCTAAAACAACAAAAGCCCTAAAATAACATGGAGAAAGAAGTCGTGGTAGTGTCCAAAATAGGAACGCACATGTATATATACTAAGAGACAGATTAAATTACGGTTTGACAAGGTAGTGGGGAAATTTTATTTTTCCTGAAATTTTTTGAGACAGCACCAGCACAGGGGCTTTGAACTCTGATCCTCCTGCCTCAGGTTCCAGACTGTTGGAATTACAGGTGTGTGCGCGAGCCCTCGCCTCTATTACACTTAAGGTTTTGTTTGTTTTTCTTCCCCCGGGGCCAATCAGTTTGGCCAGCACATTCTCACGTGCTAGCGAACAAATATAAACACTCCGGGTGCACGGTGGGCATTCGCTTTTGTGGTAGGACCACTTATCACCGACAAGTCCGGCTTTGCGGGACACAGGGCTGGAGAGACCACCTTAGAGGACGTCCAGAGCACGGTCACCGTTTCCGGCTCAGACCGCGACTACCAGAACGTGACCGTACACAGCCACGCCCAGAACGCCCCAGGGGTCGGGCCTCGGAACCCGGGGTTGGGCCAGGCTTCCGGGCGTCCCTAAAGGCTGCACGGTGCCCCGGGTGCTTCCGAACTCGGGAACACAGAGGCTGATCACGCCCAGCGCGGGGCAGGAGACACGCTCCCACGCCCCTCCTCGCAGGGCGGCTCCCAGCAGGCTCCCGTTCTCTAGGCATAGAATCTAGGCGGGGCTCTGTGCAGTCCAGGCCCGCTGATTGGCCCGCGACGCCACGACCCGCCCAGGACTGGCGGCGCGCCCAGGCTGTGGGGCGTGGCCAGCTAGTTCGCGCCAAAATCGCGTAGCTGGTTCCGCCCCCGCGGGCTACGTCGCGCCCTCCCTGTTTTTTCAAACCCGGGGCTGGGCGGGGATTGGTGGGCTGGGCCGTCACGTGGTTAACGGTCGCGGGAAGCCGCGGAACGCGAACTTGCGGCCGAACTTGCGGAGACCTTCGCCTCGTACCGGGACTGGCCAGTGTCCACTGTCCTGACCGCCCCGCGGCCAGTCGCCGTCGCCGCGTCGGGAGCTTGGAGCGCCTCGGAGCCGCCACCCGGGTGCCGCCGCCGGCTCCGTAGCGCAGGCCTGCTGCAGCCTCGGCCCGGCGCGCCGGATCGCACGTGGCGGACCCGCCCCCTGGGCCAGCCGCGACCTGGACGCCGCCGCCGCCGGCCTGTGCTCGCCTGTCCTCCGCTCTCCCGTGCTCCGCCGGGGCTGCAGCCGGGAAATGAGCTTCCTGAGCCGACAGCAGCCGCCGCCCACCCGCCGCGCCGAGGCCGCCTGCAGCTTGCGGCAGAAGCTCATCTTCGCCCCGGGCAGCGATTGTGAGGAGGAGGAGGAGGAAGAGGAGGAGGAGGAAGGCAGCGGCCACAGCACCGGGGAGGACTCGGCCTTCCAGGAACCCGATTCGCCGCTGCCGTCTGCTCGCAGCCCCGCCGAGGCCGAAGCCGAGCGCCGCCGCTCGCCCGGCGCGGAGCCCAGCAGCCCCGGAGAGCTGGAGGACGACCTGCTGCGGGGCGGCGGCGGCGGCGGCGCGGAAGCGGCGGGCGGCGGCGGCGAGGGCGACTCTTGGGAGGAGGAGGGTTTCGGCTCGTCGTCGCCCGTCAAGTCACCGGCCACCGCCTACTTTCTGGGCCCGTCGTTTTCGCCGGTGCACTGCGGCGGCCCGGGCGATGCGTCCCCGCGGGGTTGCGGGGCGCCGCGGGCCATGGAGGGCCCCTGCTCGCCGCAGCCCGACTATCCAAGCACCCCGCCGCACAAGACTTTCCGCAAGCTGCGGCTGTTTGACACGCCGCACACGCCCAAGGTAAGCGGGGACCTTGGGCGTGTTCCAGGGCCTTTAAAAAAAAAAAAACAGGGGGCCGCGGCGCTGCAGCCGAGCGCGCCGCTGTTGGGGTTCGGTTACATAACCGCCCCCCGCTCGCTGGCCTGCGCCGCCACCAGAAAAAAAAAAAAAAGTTGGCAGCCCCTCTTTTTGGCTCTGCCCTGAAGTTGTCGGTTAAGATTATGTAACTGAACAATGGGCCTGGTCCGTAACTTCTTCATCTTACCAAGGGGCAGGTCCCCGCGGCCCAGGTGGCGCCGTGTGCTGGGGTGCCGGGGTGGTGGTGCGGGCCAGCTGACACTCCGAGCCATATGCCGCCTTTTAAACCCGGTGATCGGGCCTGTAATTTGGGGAGCACGGGTAGAAGGAGTTAGGCTTATTAGAGGGGTTTTGTTTTGTTTTTCTCTCCTCCTCCTGTGCTTGTGGTTTGGGATTATACGGCGTTAGAGAGGCTGCGTTTCCCTTTTGGGGATTCTCTGCGTTTACAGTCATGAAGTCATGATTACAACAGGTAGTTTTTGACTGTCTTTCGGGACTTAGTATTAGGGAAGCTTTGTGTTTATCCCGGGGTTTTCTCTGAGGTTTTGTTGGCCTGTGTGTCAAAATTAGTGTGTCTTAAAGAAGTGTGTGTGTTCAGCACCCGTCCGGAATAACCCGCGAACACATACACTACCACTGGTAATACTTGAGAAGTTAACACACACATCAAAAAATCAAGATCACATACTTCCCCAAATTAAGACGGACATGGCGCCTCTAAGTTTAACACAGAAAGAAGCCTTTTAAAGGGAGCCTGTATTTATTGATTTCCATGCACCCTTAGTCATAAACCTTGAGAATACGTGTGTTTTTGAGCGTTGCTATTTTATTAGCCGGCTTGCCCAAGGCACGTTCCCTCTAGTGGTGAGGGAGGAGTCCAGTGAGGTAGCCTTCAAAACCCTTCTTGAAGTGGATGTGGGGACTTTTTGAGACTGATGACTTTTATTTTTAGAGTGTTGAAAGAACTTGTTAATTTTTAGTCACTATAAGTGTTCCTTTTAAGGTCCAAGAACCGGTTTTTACTTTGCTATCTTTTTCAGATAAGTAGTTAGTATTCAACCTGACCCCTAAGTCAGCCACTGTTTGTTTTACTTGAAATAGAAGGAAGGCTTGTGTGTTCCCACTCCCTTGTTCTTTCTTTCTTTTCCCCGGGTGGGGTAGTGGGATATCTCCCTGCATGGGTTCTTCGTTCACTATGTGGTGCCTCTTAGAAAGGCCATTGGAAGGCTGTATCCTGAAGATTGTCTTTTCCTTTCCTAGAGTTTGCTTTCCAAAGCTCGAGTAATTGATTCCAGCTCTGTTAAACTCCGGGGTGGTTCTCTATTCATGGACACAGAAAAATCAGGAAAAAGAGAATTGGACACACGGCAAACTCCTCATGTGAATATTAATCCTTTTACTCCGGATCCTGTATTGCTTCATTCCTCGGGACGGTGTCGTGGGAGAAAGAGAGCATATTTTAATGAGTAAGCCTCTCGAGTTTGGTTCCTCTATACCCTAAGATGGGTTCCAAGTACTATCAAATTTCAGTTTCTACTGAAGGGCATGAATGAATGTGCTCCGAAAGTTTTCACTTCATCAGCCCTTAGCTCTCAGGAGATAGATAATCTGTGGAAAAGAAGTGGTGTGATCTCTGTGAGTCCAGAGCCAGCCTGGTCTACAGAGCGAGTTCCAGCACAGCCAGAGCTGTTACACAGAGAAACCCTGTCTTGAAAAACAAACAAAACAGAAAGTGGATAAGAAAGGAAAAGAATAAGAAACTGATTCCTGGAGAGATGGCTTAGGTGTTGAGAGCTCCAGATGTTCTTGGGTCTGGTTTTCAGCACCCGGTAGGTGGCTTACAACTAGCTGTAACTGTGTCCAGGGCACCCATTGCCCCTTCTGAGCTTCAGGTACTAGGCATGCATGTGGTGCTCACACATGCAAAGCCCTCCTACAAAAACCTTTTCTTTTTACTTTAAAAAGAAAAAATAAAAAACAACCTTGACCAGGCAGTGGTGGTACACACCTTTAGTCCAAGCACTCGGGCAGAGGCAGGTGGATCTCTGAGTTTGAGGCCAGCCTGGTTTACAAAGCAAGTTCCAAGAAAGCCAGGACTGTTAAACAGAGAAACCCTATCTTGGAAAAAACAAACAAATAAGGCCTAGATTTCTATCCATTATTTATTTCGATGTGCATTGGTGTTTTGCCTGCATGTGTGTGTGAGGATGTTGGATCCTCTGGAACAGTTGTGAGCTGCCATGTTGGTGCTGGGAATTGAACCAGGGTCCTCTGGAAGAGCAGCCAGTACTCTTAACCTATGAGTACTCTCTTCAGCCCCAAGCCTAGATTTCTTGTCAGACATCTAGTGTCAACTAATCTGAGAGAGTTGTTATTATTACATGTATTTATTTTGTGTGTGTGAAGGTCACACATGTGGAGGTTGACTTTAGGGACTTGGTTCTCCTTCCATTGTGTGGGTCCCTCGGGTGTCAAGAGGAGGCTAGAACCCTTAACCCTCTGAGCCAGGGGTTCTCAACTTTCCTAATGCTGTAACCCTTTAATTCAGTTCCTCATATTGTGGTGACCCCAACCATAAAATTATTTTTGTTGCTACTTCATAACTGTAATTTTGCTATTATGAATTGTAATGTAAATGTCTCTGATACGTATTTTACATTACCCCAAGGGGATCTGGAACCACAGGTTGAGAACTGCTGCTTTGAGCTATCTTGATGGCCAGAGATTTGATTTATAAAAGCTTAAATTTTGATCTGTGTAGCAGTAGTCTAGTCAGTGAGCAAGTCTCAGTAGGGATTTTTTTTCATCAGGTTAGTCAATTTAAGGGTTACACAATTAACTATATGCTTTCTTTTTTATTTCTACCCATTGAAAATCCATTTCACTCTATAGTTAGTAGGTAAAGTTTTTAATCTTAAGTTGATGTGTGTTCTGATATATTGGTAAAAATACATGTATTCTTCTTTCAGTTCCTCTGAAGACATGGATGCCAGTGATTATGAGTTTGAAGATGAAACAAGACCTGCTAAAGTAAATAGCTTTTTATGTTTTAGTCAGTTAATATAAGTCTGCATTTTTTGTTGTTGTTGTTGTTGTTTTTTGCCAGAGCTGAGGACCGAACCCAGGGCCTTGCGCTTGCTAGGCAAGTGCTCTACCACTGAGCTAAATCCCCAACCCTGTTTGCATGTTACATAAGCAGCAGAACCTAGATAGAATAATTTTTAAATTTCATATCTTTGTATTATACATGGATCCTCTCCTTTATTACAGAGAATTACAATTACTGAAAGCAATATGAAGTCACGGTATGAAACTGAATTTCACGAGCTGGAAAAAATTGGTTCTGGAGAATTTGGTTCTGTGTTTAAGTGTGTGAAGAGGCTAGATGGATGCATTTATGCCATTAAGCGATCAAAAAAGCCATTGGCTGGCTCTGTTGATGAGTATGTATTAAAATTTTTTTCTTTTGTATTTTGTCTCCTTTGTTATTGATAAACATTAAAGTTGTAGGTAACCAAACACCTAATGCTTTTATTAAGACTAGGTCTCATGTAGCTCAAGCTAGCCTTGGTGAACTCACTATATACTGATGATTTTTGAACTCCCATTCTTCTGCCTCAGTTTCCCTGATGGTAGGGTTACAGTGTGTACTACTATGCCGGTTTGCATAATTCTTAGTTCTCTTACGTCACTTTTTAGCATACTGATAGTTTTCAAAGGTCATATTTACTCTATGGTGCTTTGGATGATTTGATTAAGTCCTGAGTAGAAATGATTTAACATTCTGTTAATATTTTTCTTCTAGGCAGAATGCTTTGAGAGAAGTATATGCTCATGCTGTGCTTGGACAGCATTCCCATGTGGTTCGCTATTTTTCTGCATGGGCAGAAGATGACCATATGCTTATACAGAATGAATATTGTAATGGTAAGTGATGTCATGTTCATTCATAAACTTTTGAGTTTAAAAAATAAACACCACGGGAATATTTATTATGATCTTCCCTAGCTCTCTTTCTCGTGTGTGTGTGTGTGTGTGTGTGTGTGTGTGTGTGTGTGTGTGAGAGAGAGAGATTTTTAAGATACGGTCTTAATGTGTATCCCTGGCCTGAAACTCTTTGTAAACCAGGCTTGCCTTAGACTCACAGAGATCTACATGCTTCTGTCTACCCAATGTGGGGATTAAAGACATGTGCTACCCCACCTGGCTCCCTTTCTCATCTTTATTCCAGAAGAGTAACATGAATTTTAAATTGGAAGCCTCATCCGTTCTGTGGCATCTTCTACATACCTCAGTAGTAGAACTTGTTCTATTTATATGCCTGTCACTCAGTGCTGAGGTTCTTGAGAAGACAGTATACTGGTGGCCTTGCCATGTATAGTTTGTTATTTCCTAGCACACAGCATAGTTTGTGGGCATACAGGAAAGATTATCTTAGTCTGTTGGAGTCTTTGGTTGTACAAGAATAATACGATGAGATGAGGAAATTATAATAAATTGATTTGGTTCTCTGTTTCAGAGGCTAGGCAGTCTAAGAACATGACATCAGCATCTGAGGTCGTCCTTGAGGCTGTATCTTTTCATGTGGAACGTAGGGTTTTCACTGTATATTCTGTATGGAGCTCTATATATGCAGACTAAACTGTCCTCCAATTCACAGAAATCTTCTGGCTTTCTTGAGTGCTGGGATTAAATGCATATGCCACCACTCCTGGCCCTTTTTAGTTATTTTTCAATGGCAAATTTGGTGATGACAGTCCTTTGCTTTGCTGCGCTAGGGTTGAACTGAGAGTCTCTAGAATGCTCTCAAGTGCCCTACCTCTGAGCTATATCCTTAGTTCTTTTTGTATTTTGTTTTGTGACTTGTTTTGCTAAGCAGTTAGCCAGAACTGACCTTGAGCTCACACTCTAGCTAAAGCAGACCTTGGTCTTAAGATATTCCAGCAGGCTTGAACCATAAAGCCAGACTTAATTTAACATTAATCCCTTCTTGAAGGTATAGCCCTCTGACCTATTTACCTTTACTAAGACCCAGCTTCCAACACTTGAACTTTGGGATACATATTCAAATCATAAAGAAGTTTTCAATGAATTTTCACTGCTTTTAGCTTTCACATTTTGTGTGCTTCTAACATAGATGTTAGTTTCTCATAAAAGGACAATGACTCCATTCATCTAAATTTAGCCATTTCTTGAAAATATTCTGAAATCCTGCTTTAGTCTCACCATCTGTCCAGTCTAGTTTACTGCTGGAATTCATTAATGTATCTGTATTAAGTAAGGTTTTAGGTTTTTCAAGACAGGGTTTATCTGTGTATCCCTGGCTGTCCAAAACTCACTATGTAGACTGAGCTGGCCTTAAACTCACAGAGATCCTCCTGCCTCTGACTTGTGAGTGCTGTGATTAAAGGCATGCACCACCACCACCACTGCCCTCTAAGCCTACAGAGTGGGTTGTTTCTATTCTTAAATTATCTCCATAACGATTAGAGAAATGTATGGTTTAGAGGCAGCAGAGATGGCTCAGTGGTTAAGGATGCTTACTGTGCAATAACAAGCACTAGAGTACAAATTGCTGCGTCTATGCAACAAGTTGGGCTTCCTGAATATGCCTCAGACCTCCTCCCCTCCCCCAGCTCCCAGGGAAGCAGAGACAAGAGAATCACTGGGGCTTGCTGGATGGTAGTATAGCTGGGTGAATGAGCCCTGCGATCAAGGAGAGGCGCTGCCTCAAAGAACCCTTTTCTACCTTGCAGATGGACACACATAAGAACATTCACTTACACATACACATATATAAATCTTTGTTAAAAAAAAGATACAGCTGCATGTGGTGGCGCATGCCTTTAATCCTAGCAGAGGCAGGAGGATCTCTGAGTTCGAGGCCAGCTTGGTCTACAAATCAAGTTCCAGGACAGCTAGGGCTATTACACAAAGAAATCCTGTCTCAAAAAAAAAACAAAAAAAAAACAAAAAGAAATGTAGCTGGGTGTGATGGTGGTGTACTCTTTAATTCTAGTACTTGGGAGTCAGAGGCAGATGGATCTTTGAGTTTGTGGCCAATCAGCAGGGCTATATAGAGACCCTGAACCCCCCCCCACAAAAAAAAGAAGAAAAAAAAAAAACAGAAATAAAGGTTTAGAAACATTTGATGGGGGGGTGGGGATTTAGCTCAGTGTTAGAGCGCTTGCCTAGCAAGTGCAAGGCCCTGGGTTCGATCCTCAGCTCCACAAAACAAAACAAAAAAAAACATTTGATGGTAAGGTTTATTCTTGTTCATTTTCATAAATAACTGGTATTCTAATAGTTTATGAATCAATAATGTTGTAGGTAGTAAAGACCTCTTTTTTTTCCTGCTGTAAGTCAGTTTCTTGGTTTATTTAGAGACATGGTCTCACTATGTAGCTCTGGCTGGCCTATAACTTGCTGTGTAGACCAGGCTGGCCTCAGACTCACAGATGCTTGCCTGCTTCTACTTCCAGAGTGCTGAGATTAAAGGTGTGTGTCACCATGCCTTACTCTCGTTCCACTCTTTGGAGGTTTCCCCCTCAGAAAAAAAGAGAAAGGAACTGATGTTTTATTCTGAGAAAGTGAACTGAGTTGTTTGCTGAGGTTAACAAGTTTAAAGAAAATTTAAATCGTGTTTTCTCCTCAGCGCTGAGAATCTAACCTAGGACCTATGCATGTTCAGTAGGCATTGAATCCTGTGCTCTTTTTAGATTTTGAGACTACGTTGGCCAGACAAGCTTTAAACTCATTTTGTAGCCTAACCTGGCCTCAAACTTCTGGTTTTTCTGTCTTAGACTCCCAAATAGCTGGTATTATGTGCCTAAATCACCAGGCCTGGTGTTTAAATTTTACTTTTTATATTTGTTAGTATATTTCATACTAAATAATAAAAGTTGTTCAATGTAGAGAGAAGGGAAATAAAGAAGTTTTATAAATTTTAAGAAGGGGAAGTTAACAAAAATGTTGATTTTTTTTTTTTTTTTTTTTTTTTTTTTTTTTTTCTGTCTTTGTTAGGTGGGAGTTTAGCTGATGCCATAAATGAGAACTACAGAATCATGAGCTACTTTACTGAAGGGGAGCTGAAGGATCTGCTTTTGCAAGTCGGCCGGGGCTTGAGATACATACACTCAATGTCTTTGGTTCACATGGATATAAAACCTAGTAAGTATTCCAGATACCTGACTGTGCAGAACCTGAATATTGGGAATAAATTACTTCATTGTAGCAATATGAGAACATCTTCCTACTTTTCATTGATTACTTACTAGTATTATTTTATGATGGGAGGAATAGGCACACACACACACACACACACACACACACACACACTAATAGTTGATTCATTTAAACTGGTATCTGTTTGAGGATCATACTGTGTGTCTGGTTATATCATTTTCCTTTTTCAGGCTTCACCCTTCTACTTTTTTAAATAGATAACTTATTTTTATTTTCTGTTCATTGGTATGTCTGTGAGGGTGTCAGAAGCCCTGGAACTGGGTTTATTACAGATGAGAGCTGCCATGTGGGTGCTAGGAATTTAACCTGATTCTCTGGAAGAGCAGCTAGTGCTCTTAACCACTGAGCCATCTCTCCAGCCCTTCTACTTCTTAAAAATGACAAGACTTAATCCTACAGATACACTTCTGTGTTTTACTGGTTGCTTTCTTGTATTTTTAGCTTCTGTCTTTCTTATATTTCCTATAAATTGGAAGTTAGAAGGGCTGATGAATTCAAATTAATCATTGCAGGCAAGGTGCTATTCTTAAAAACCAGCAACAACAAAAACCAATTAGCTGGCAGTGGTGGCACTTTAATCCCAGCACTCAAGGCAGAGGTAGGTGGATCTCTGGGTTTGAAGCCAGCCTGGTCTACAGAGCGAGTTGCAGGACAGCCAGGGCTGTTACACAAACCCTGTGTGTGTGTGTGTGTGTGTGTGTGTGTGTGTGTGTGTAATAAGTAGTTGTTAATTTATATGTATGTATGCATTTGAGTGAATTTATGTGCACCATGTGCCAGCAGGAGCCTTTGGAGACTAGACAAGCATGTTGGATACCCTGGAACTGAAGTCAGAGGCTTTTGTGAGCTACCATGTAGGTGCTGGCACCCAACCCCAGTCCTCTGCAACAGCAGTAAGGACTCTTAACCATTGAGCCATCTCCACATCCCTGGCAACGTTCCTTTTAAATTGAATTTTACAGATAAAAAAATTTATTTTTATTCTAAGGGAGCATGTTGACTTGATAAAATTTCAAGTAGTTTTATACAACTTGTGAGTTGCAGTTAAAATTTTTTCACTTGAGTAAAATTTTTTAAAAGGAAGGAAAAAAACAAATGGAGTGGCATACACCTTTAATACCAGCACTTGAGCGGCAGAGGCAGGAGGATATCTGGAATTTAGAAGCCAAGCTTGGTTTACATAGTTAGTTCCAGGCTAGCCAGGACTGCATAAGTAAACCCCTGTCTCAAAAAGAAGGGAAGGAATGTTTGGACATAGGTATAATGAGACCAGCATCCGTAAAGTTAGGCAATACTACTTTATCTTATATTAAGTAACAAATACAGTGAATCTTTTTTTTTGGTTTTTCGAGACAGGGTTTCTCTGTGTAGCTTTGCGCCTTTCCTGGAACTCACTTGGTAGCCCAGGCTAGCCTCGAACTCGCAGAGATTGGCCTGCCTCTGCTGTCCAAGTGCTGGGATTAAAGGCTAGAAACACTAAGGGACATAAAGTTAATTTTTTGTGTATGGTACTGGGGTTGAAAAAAATCCACATTTAGAAATATCACCATAAATATATTTTCCTATAAAGTGAAACTGCACAGATGGGTAATAATTATGGTGTACTAAAATCAATATTACGTTGATAAATCTGTTAAAATGAAATATGCTGGTCTGAAGAAATGGGTCAGTGGGTAAAAGGTGCTTGCTCTGCAGGCATGAGGACCAAAGTTCAGATCTTTGATATGTGTGTAAAAGCTGAGTGCAGAAGTGTGCATCTGTTACCCGCATTTAGGAGTGAGATGAGGACAGACACTGATGGGTCCTGGGAACTTGAGGACTAGCCAGTATAGTCAAAACCAAAAGTTTGTGGTGCAGTGAGAGACCTTATCTTATAAAGTAAGATGGAAAGGATGAAGGAAGACATCTGACATCAATTTCTGGCCCACATACCCATATGTCATACATCAATATACCAAATAATAAATCTGCCACTCAAACTTATGTCAGTTATGAGGTTAGTTTTAAGAGAAAGAAGAAGGCCAGGCGGTGGTGGCGCATGCCTGTAATCCCAGCACTCAGGAGGCAGAGGCAAGTGGATCTCTGTGAGTTCGAGGCCAGCCTGGTCTACAGAGATAGTCCGGGACAGGCTCCAAAGCTACAGAGAAATCCTATCTCGAAAAACCAAAAAAAAAAGAAGAAGAAGAAAAAAAAAGTATTGGCCAGACAGTGGTGGCACATGCCTTTAATCCTAGTACTTAGGAGGCAGAGGCAGAGGCAGGTGGATTTCTGTGAGTTTGAGGCCAGCCTGCTCTAAGCAAGTTCCAGGACAGGCTCCAAAGCTACACAGAGAAACCCTGTCTCCAAAAAAAAAAAGAAGAAGAAGTATTGTTTGTAGTAGGAAACAGTGTTGGGTGTAGGTACTGCATGGTAGCTAAATGACCCATTCTTCCATTCCAGCCTGATAGCATTAGTTTAAAATTAAGTTGTTAGAACTGAAGAGAGATTGACTGGTAGTTGAAGAACTCTTGCTCTTGCAAAGAACCCAGCACCCACGTGATGGTTCACAACCATCCCTAATTCCATTTGCAGAGGAGCCAATGCCTTGTTCTGACCTCTGTGGGCAATGAGTGTACACATGGTGCGCATACATACATGAAGGCAAAAATATACATTCATAAAATAAAATTAGTAAATCTAAAATAAGACTAGTGGGCCCTTATTTGTAGCATTAAATTACTGTTAGCTTTTGTATTATTTTCTAAGTTAATAGAATACTGAAGATTAATATATGGGCAAAAGGGTCTTATGCAGTGACTCCCAAATGTTTAGAAGTCAGTGCTAGATTAAAATTAAAAAGGTGACTTTAATCCCAGCACTTGTGAGGCAGAGGTAGGTGGATCTCTTGAGAGTTTGAGGCTAGCCTGGTCTACAGAGTGAGTTCCAGCACAGGCTCCAAAGCTATACAAGAAACCCTGTCTCAAACAAAACCTGGGGCTGGAGAGGTGGCTCAGAGGTTAGGAGCACTGGCTGCTCTTCCAGAGGTCCTGAATTCAATTCCCAGACAACCACATGGTGGCTCACAACCATCTGTAGTGAGATCTGATGTCCTTTTCTGGCATAAAGATATGCATGCTGATAGAGCACTGGATAGATATATATATCTTTAAAAAAAAAAAAAAAAACAACTAAATCTATGTGTATTCCCCAGGCATGCATCCTCATCTTTATCCCTTGAGGTTGCTATTCACATTAAGATTGGAGTAGAATGTAATAATCTGCATTTTTTTTTTTTTTAAGGCTTTCCGGGTGATTTCTTTTGATGGTTGTTTAGTTTTCTCCTTGTACCATATAGCTTCTGAGGATTGAACTCAGGTTGTCAGTTAAAAAGTGGCTTTACCCACTCACTAGCTTTATGAATTTTGGTGGTTTTTTTGTTTGTTTGTTTTTGTTTTTCAAGGTGGGGTTTTTCTGTGTAACAGCCCTGGCTGTCCTGGAGCTTGATTTGTAGACCAGGCTGGCCCTGAGCTCACTGAAATCTACCTGCCTCTGCCTGAGTACTGGGATTAAAGGCATGCACCACCATACCTGGCTCTCTTGGTAATTTTATATTTGGCCTTGTTTGTTAAATATGGTTATTATAACTCAACAGGTAATATTTTCATATCTCGAACCTCAATCCCGAATGCTGTCTCTGAGGAAGGAGATGAAGATGACTGGATATCCAACAAAGTTATGTTTAAAATAGGTAAAACTATCTTGTTAACTGTTATGATAACAGGGGTTGGTGTGTGTGCAGGTGTAGGATGGGCATGGCAGGCATGCACGAGCAACAGAGCATGTATGGATGTTAGAGGACAGGCTTAGGTGGTAGTCCTATGTTCTATCTTGTTTCACGTTGGGTCTTTTGTTGGTGCACTGCTTTGCCTAGCTGGCCTGTGAACTCCTGGGATTTTCCTGTCTCTGCCTCCCATCTCGAGGTAGTTCTGGGTTTGCAGACATGTGTTCCTGCGCTGACTTTTAGATGGGTTCTGGGGATCTGAATTCTGGTCCTTTCTCTCAATAAAATCAAGTACTTTATCCACTGAGCCATCTCCATAACCCTCTTTTTGAGTGTTTGCCTTAATGTAAATGCACCATGTATATGCTTGGTGCCCGAAGAGGCCAGAAGAATCATCCCCAGGGACTTAAGTAACAAGTAGTTGTGAGCTACTATGTGCATGCTGGGAACTGAACTTTGGTCCTTGGAAGAGCAGCAAGTACTCTAGCTGTTGAGCCATCTTCTCTCCAGCCCATATACTATACTATACTATACTATACTATACTATACTATACTATATTTTGAGACAAGGTTTCATGTATCCCAGGTGTATGCTTCCTTGAACTTATTATATAGCCCAGATAGCTCAGGATCCTCCTGCCTCTACCCTGAGTCCTAGAATTAAAGTATATGTTGTCATAGCTGGTTTATGTAGTTACAAATACCAAGCTTTGTGCATGCTGGGTAAATACTCTGCTAACTGAGCTACTGTGCTTTTCTAATATGTCTAGGTGATCTTGGGCATGTGACAAGAATCTCTAGTCCACAAGTTGAAGAAGGTGATAGTCGTTTCCTAGCAAATGAAGTTTTACAAGAGGTAATTTATTTTTCCTTGGTTTATAGTATTTGCTTTGTTGTCAGAAGACTGATTTCAGATATGTTGAAAATTAAGCAACTAGTAGACTAAAAGTAGAAAATCTGAACCATCACTGAGGGATATTTAATCTGGCAAGGATTCTGATGGCATTAAAAGTTGTTCCAGGGGCTGGAGAGATGGATGGCTCAGAAGTTAAGAGCACCGACCTTCCAGAGGTCCTGAGTTCAATTCTCAGCACCCACATGGTGGCTCACAACCATCTGTAATGAGATCTGGTGCCCTCTTCTGGCCTGTAGTCCTACATGCTGTATATACAATAAATAAATACATCTTTTAAAAAAAAAAAAGAGTTGTTCCATTTACACTACCAGTGGAACTTCAAAGTTACATAAGCCTTTCTTTTTCTTTTCTTTCTTTCTTTTTTAAAAAGATTTATTTATTTATTTATCCATTCATTCGTTTGTTTGTTTATTTATTGTGTATACAGCATATATGACTGCAGGTCAGATGAGGGCATCAGATCTCATTACAGATGGTTGTGAGCCACCATGTGGTTGCTGGGAATTGAACTCAGGACCTCTGGAAGAGCAGTCAGTGCTCTTAACCTTTGAACCATCTCTCCAGCCCGCATAAGCCTTTCTAAAGACCAAACTGTCATTATATTGTATTTAAAGTCACATTTCCACTGACCCAGAATTTTCAGCCCCAGAAGTTTTTTCTATACAAATCATCATGTATACATAGAGAACAATGTGAAAATGTTGTATTTACTAAGGAAGTGAAAGGTAAATTATGACACACTGAGTTATATAAAATCTAATTAGTCTCCTTGCTCTTCTCTCCATGCACATTGTCTACATATTCATCCCCAAAGGCATGATACTTGCTTATGAGCATGTCATTGGGCAACTGATAAAGTAGCATCTATTTCTAGATATGTATTTAACCCCTCCCCCAGTTTATTATTTGTAATTAAAAAAAAAACCTTCATCTTCCTAAATTTAGCAGCTTATTTTCTGAATAGATGCTTAAATTGAAAAGATTTTTAATGTGATTTTACATAGACCATAATGGTGTGCAATATTTTATTTTGACCATTATCTTAATTTTTTTCTCTTTTAAATTTTACAGAACTATAGTCATCTACCAAAAGCAGATATTTTTGCCCTTGCTCTCACAGTCGTATGTGCTGCTGGTGCTGAACCCCTTCCCAGAAATGGAGACCAGTGGCATGAAATCAGGCAGGGTCGATTACCTCGGATTCCACAAGTGCTTTCCCAGGAGTTGACAGAGTTGCTAAAAGTGAGTGGTGTTTTGTATGTGAAGTACTCTAGTAACACCTCAACATTTCACTAAGTTGTCGTCCTTTGTTTGTTTGGGATTTGTAGAGATAGAGTTCCTGTAGCTCTGACTGTCCAGGGAACTATGTAGATCAGGCTGGCCTTGAACTCAGAGTTCTGCCTGCCTCTGCTTCCTGAATGCTGGGAATAAAGGCCTCCACGCTCAGCCATAAGTAGTCGTTTTTAACCACAGTTTTGCTTCTGTTTCTCAGGTTATGATTCATCCTGATCCGGAAAGAAGGCCTTCGGCAATGGTGCTGGTGAAACATTCAGTCTTGCTGTCTGCATCTAGAAAGAGCGCAGAGCAGTTACGAATCGAATTGAATGCTGAAAAATTCAAAAATTCTCTTTTGCAGAAGTAAGGAGGGTTTTTTGTTTTGTTTTGTTTTGACTCTGTCATTCTCATTGGTGCTCAAATTTTGAGAGCTCATTTAGGGTTTTGTCAAACTTTGTAATCATGTGCTTTAAGAATATTAAGTGGGATTGGGGCAAGGGCTCAGGTTGGTAAGATTTTTCCCACATAAACACCAAGACCTGAGATTTTAAAAGGTTTGTTACCATCCCACTTGTAAGAAGCTGGGCACAGAATCTTGTGTCTGTAATCTCAGTGCTGGAGAGGCAGAAACAGGTGGGGTCCCTACTGAATTCAGTCCCCAGCTCTAGATTCAGTGAAAGAGGGCTGGAGAGATGACATCAATTAAGAGTACTGGCTGCTCTTGCAGAGGACTGAGGTTCAATTCCCAGCACCACATTGGAGGTTCACAACTGTTTGTGACAAGTGCCTTGCTTGCTAAAACATCTCACCTGCTTGGTAAAATGGTTTTTATGTTTGACTTGAGGGTCTTGGCAGTTTCAGAAAGCTGGTTGCAAATATAAAGTTGATTTAAAAAAAAGTTTTATTTGTATATATTGTATGCGTACATGTACCCATTTGTACAGAAACTGAAGGTGAATGTCAGTTGTCTTCTCTCTCCCCTGTAACATTCCCCTTCAATTTTTTTTCCTGCTCTTCATCAAGACAGGGTTTCTCTGTGTAACTCTGGCTGTCCTGGAACTCCCTGTGTAGACCAGGCTGGCCTCAACTCAGAGATCCACCTGCTTCTACTCCTTTCTGCCTCTACAATTAAATTTATGTACCACTCTAACAGGCCTAATTTTTGAAATTAGGATCTCTCATTGAACCTGGAGCTTGCCAGCTCAGCTAGACTGGCTGTCTGACAAGCCCTTAGGGTTCTCCTGTCTCTGCCTCCCAGCTCTGGGATTACAGCTTGTGCTATCACACCTATACTGCTTCTCACCCTCAGAGGTCAGGTCCATATCTGTGGCTCTACCACTGAGCTAAATAAATCTTCAAACCCACTCTGCCTTCTGTGTGGGTGCTGGGGGTCCTCATGCTTATTTTTTAAAATTACATTTCATTTATTTTGTGTGTGTGCATGCACATGCCATGTTTTGATCCTTCTACCATGTGGATTCTGGTGAACAAAACCCAGGTTGTCAGACTTGGTGGCAGGTATCCTCATTGATGAGCCTTGTCACCAGCCCTGGGTATGGCATTCCCATATAATAGCATCCCCTGCACCTCAGTGCTAGGGATTGAACACAAGGCCTTTTTCTGTGCTAGGCAAGTTCTGTAGCATTGAACTATACCCCTCATCCTTTTTACTTTTTGAAGTAGTATCTCATCATATAGTCTATGCTGGCCTCAAACTCAGTATGTAGCCAAGGCTAGCCTTGAATTCTTCCCTCTATTCCTCTAACCTCACTCCTTAGTACTGGGATGATAGGCATTTGCCATCATGCTCAGCCTGTTTCTTTTTTGAAATGGAATTCGGGCTGGAGAGATGGCTCAGAGGTTAAGAGCACTGCTTGCTCTTCCAGAGGTCCTGAGTTCATTTCCCAGCAACCACATGGTGGCTCACAACCATCTGTAATGAGATCTGGTGCCCTCTTCTGGCCTACAGTCATACATGCAGACAGAACACTGTATACATAATAAATAAATAAATCTTTTTTAAAAAAAGGGTTGGGGATTTAGCTCAGTGGTAGAGCGCTTGCTAGGCAAGCACAAGGCCCTGGGTTCGATCCTCAGCTCAAAAAAAAAAAAAAATGGAGTTCATCTAGCCCTTGAATTACCTTGAAGTTACTATATGGAAGAGGCTGACATTGAACACCTTCTAATTCAGTTTGCTATCATTTTTACTCTAACTTGAAGAGGTTTGATGTTAAATATAAGATTTTTATACTTAAATTCTAAAAATTATACATTTTGTCTTTGATATAAATTGAAGTGTAATTTGAAATTATTTAAGACCCGAAGTCCTTAATAACATCTTTATTGTTTAATTCTGAAAGTACAAGTCATAAATTTGAGTATATAAGCTAAAACTCTGTGTTATATTTTTCTGTTTCTCAGTTGCATCTCAGATGATTGATAGTATGTGAATATTTAATGACAATCGTCCTAGTTAGGGTTACTATTACTATGATGAAACACCATGACCAAAACAACTTGGGGAGCAAAGGGTTTGTTTGACTTACATATCACAGTCCATTGAGGGAAGTCAGGCAGGATCTCAAAACAAGGGCAGGCACCCAGAAGTGGGAACTGATGCAGAGGCCATGGAGGAGTCTTGCTTTCTGGTTTACTCCTCATGGCTTGCTCATTCTGCTTTTATTGTTTGTGTGTTGGTTTGTTTTGTTTTTGTTTTTCAAGATAGGGCTTTTCTGTGTAACAGTCCTGGCTGTCCTGGAACTCACTCTGTAGACCAGGCTGGCCCTGAACTCACAGAGATCCACCTGCCTCTGCCTCCCGAGTGCTGGGATTACAGGCATGCGCCACCACCTGGCTCAGCCTGCTTTTTTATGGAACCCAGGACCACCAGCCCAGGGAGGTGCCACCACCCACAACAGGCTGGACCCTCCCCCACCGATTACTAATTAAGAAGCAGGCTTGCCCACAGCCTGATACTGTATTTCCTCAGTAGAGGCTCCTTCCTGTCTGATGACCCTAGCTTATGTCAAGTTAGCATAAAACTAGCCAGCACAGCAATTCTGTTTGTATTTGGCCTCTTAGACTTTTTCCATAGGATTAATACAGTAGGTAAATTAAATGTCTTGCTTTTTTTATTTTTGTAGAGAACTCAAGAAAGCCCAAATGGCAGCCAAAGTTGCAGCTGAGGAACGGGCACTCTTCACGGATCGGATGGCCACTAGGTCCACCACCCAGAGTAATAGAACTTCTCGACTTATTGGAAAGAAAATGAACCGCTCTGTCAGCCTAACTATATACTGAACTGCTCGCATTCCCCATTGCCCCCCCCCCCCCCCCAAAAAAAAAAAACTGTGACAAGAGGAAGCTAGGTTGAAAATCACTGCTAGAATCCGCTTTGCATTTACTTGTCCGTTGGGATCAGTAGTTTTCCTGAAATGCCTTGTAGGACTTAAGTGAATTACAGTTGAGAGCTACATTCTGACTTGGCTATGTCAGGCTTGTGTCTCATTTTCCCGTCTGTTTCATGTAGGATGTCAGTCACTGTTGGATGTTCCACAGCCTTTGCAGGGTTAACCACTGTGGGGGTGTGCTGCTTATCATTCACTGTTGCAGTGTAATGAAAGGTATCTTTCCTTGTTACAACCCTTAGGAAGGACTCAAGGGCTTTACTAGGAACATCCTCTCCCTTCAGAAAGGGAGACGCTCAGAGACTAGTACTACTCAGCCTCCGATGTACCTGTGTCAGTCCATGTCTCTTTTTTCTATTGTGAATTGTACTTGTATATCCGACTGGGAGCACTTTAGGCATCGTGTGCACCATGGAATGGTCATTCTGTGGGCCTTGCCTTGTGAATTTGCTGCTATTTTAGTTTCCTCTTGCTGTAAAACTAGCATTAAACAATCATTGTTGTTAATAGGCTTTCTTTCAAAACAATTATGTGAACTATGTAGCTGCTCGTCATGAAAAGCAGCTTTGCCTTTTTTCCTTTGGACTTTGAAGCTAGTGCATTGAAAAAGTGCACCTATCCCCTCCTTGTTTGAATGCTGTATTAATGTAGTATAATTATTACTGGTTTTGTAATTTTTTCTTATAATGTCCTTCTCTGACTTTAAAACATGTTTCCTTCCTCCTGTCAAGTCTTGTACTTGGTTGTAAGGTTAGCCTATTTTTAAATGTTTCTCCTGGTTTCTCTTCAATATTTGTATATATAAACCGATCTTGGTAATACTGTACATAGCTGTTTGAAATGCCAGAATGACTTCTGACTATTCCAAGTTTTACACAAAATACATTTTACCTGTGATTAGCCATTCGACTAACAAGGTGTGGCTCATAGATGTTGCCCTCCAAAAGGAAAAAAATATGTCTCATTTGTTTTCCTATTAACTTTTGGTCTGAAAAACATTTGCACTTGTCTGTTTGACTTGTGTTATATTAACATTGGTGTATTAAAAGTCGCTCTGTGCTTACCTTAATTGTCTAAATCTTCATGGTGCTTGTTTTCTATTTTATATCCCTCACTGCTACATTACAAAATATACGACATGCCGTCTAAAGTGATAAGAACAGAGTGGGCTTCCCTCTTTGTTGCTGGCTCTTTGAAATAGGTTTTCACCTTAAAACCCAGGGTGGCCTGAAACTTAGCTCTCTCTCTTCAGTGCTGGACTTCAAACCTAATGCCTGTTTTGATGGGATGTGGAGCTTACTGGCTCTTTAATGATGTGCTTTAGTCCATGTTAGTTATATCTTGAGAGTCCATGAGAGTTTTGAATGTTTTTATCAGTATACATGATATATTTAAGCATATTGCATGTTCTTGCATGTGACACTAGAAATGAGGTATAATTTATAAAAAAGTTCAGGTAAAGTGGATAAAATATGTGTAATTCATATCTTTCTAACTAGACTGACGTGTGTGTGTGTGTGTGTGTGTGTGTGTGTGTGTGTGTGTGTGTGTGTGTTTGCACACAATGAAGACAACCCCGGGGCCTTGCCCTTGCTAAATGCTCCTTTAAAAAAAACAAAACAAAAAAAAATAACCATACATCTTTTTATTGTTAAGTCAAAGAGGTATCAAAATTAAAAGCAAAACTTACAAGGTAAGACTTAACAAAACTACTAAGGAGCATCAAAGAAAGTGAAAATGGAACTAGGCACAGGGCAATTATGAATCAATGAAACAGGAAGAATTAGGAGAGGGCAAACAGTGAGAATGTACTGAAGTTCTAGGGGAGAGGATCTGCTGTGACTTGGATCTCTCACAAGCGCCTAGGCAAATGAATAATGGGGTGAGATTTCTAAACTCCACTATGTGCTTAAGAGTCATCCTCTCCATTGGCGCTGTCTGTCATCCTCTCCTTCCTCAGCCTCTTTTTCATCATCCTTGATCAACTCCAGCTGGTCATCCCCCATCTTCATTGTCATCATCATCCAGCAGGTCACCCTCCTCAGCAGTCATCTGCTCCTGCCTCGGACTCCATCTTCACATTAGTCTCATCTGTTCACAGAGGCACTGCTCTGCTCTTCTTCAGACTTCATTCTTCATCTCTACTGGGGATGAGAAGGACAAGTCTGCTTGCTTGCTTGGTTCTTTTTCAATTTTCTCCAGGCTTTCCAGCAGAGAATCCACTTTCTGCTTTATCTAAGTCAACTCCTTCTTAATAGCCTGAAGGTCATCACCTTTCAACTTTCCGGACTTGGATGAAGATCCCCGTTGTCCACTCTTCGAATTGAATCCACTTTTCCCCCTTGGAGAGGTGTTTCCAGAAGCGCGCTGGCGTTTAGAAGGCACCACAGCTCGGGCAATAGGAGGAGGAGGAGGAGGAACACGTGCTGGGTAACTGTACATCCTGTCATAATAATCCCGTTGAAAGTCACAGTCCAAATCAAATGAGGAGCCGTACATCTCCGCTGCAGATCATTTCACACCTGCTTTTCCTCGGTTCACTTTTGGCTCTGCAGCCAGATTAATATCTGAAACCTGGCCAGCAATCATTCTTCCATCCTCTCCAGCTACAGCAGCCCGAGCACTAAATGCTCCTTCTAAACACCCAGCCCAGTTTACTTTTATTTAAAGATTTTATTTGTGTTTATGTTTTGTCTGCATGTGTGTATGTAAACCATGTCTGTGCCTGGGGCCTGTGGAGAGATCAGAAGAGGGCATCAGATCCAGCAGGTGATCATGAGCTATGATGTTGGTGCTGGGAATGGAAATGGTCCTCTGCAAGTGCTGCAAATGCTCTTAACTGCTGAGCAATCTCTCCAGCGGTTTTTGATAGTTTAAAAATACTTATTTTGGCTAGGCAGTGGTGGCGCATGCCTTTAATCACAGCACTTGGGAGGCAGAGGCAGGTGGATCTCTGAGCTCAAGGCCAGCCTGGCTCCAAGACAGCCAGGGCTACACAGAGAAACCTGCCTGGAAAACAAAACAAAACCCCAAAATGTACTTTGTGTGGGCATGTTGAGAGGTAAATGCATGCTATGGCACATGTAGGGAGCAGAGGACAACTTGTGCAGGTCTCTTCTTCCACTGTGGGATTGACCTTAGATTATCAGGTTTGGCAGCAAGTGCCTTTACTCACTGAGCCATCTCCGGAGCCCTAATGGCATGTTTTGTTTTGTTTTGATTTTTGACAAGGCTTTGCTTTGTCATTCAGACAAATTTCAAGACCCTTTTCTTAACCTCAGTGCTGAATTAGGAGTATTTGTCACTATGCCTGGTCCTATGGCATCTGAAGCTAATTTTAGAGCTGGATGTGGTAGCTAGGCCTGAGTTCTTCTAAGGAGGGGAAGGAAGGAAGGTTGTCTTCAGTTCAAGGCCTGCTTGGGTTCCACAGTGATCTCTAGGTTAATCTGGGCAAAGTGTAAGAATGTAAAAACAAAACATAGAGCTGTGAGAGGTAGATGGATACATTAAATAAAAGCTGGTTGGTTTATGAAAGACTGAAGAAGCAGAAGAGATGGCCCACCCTTGTAAGAGCACTTGGGAAGGCTGAATGAAGCAAGAGGATGGATACAAGTTGGAAGCCAGATTGGCTATTTAGCAAGATTTTGTCTCAACAGAAGAAAGGTATACAAAGTGGATAGGCCAGGCATAGTGTCTCAACTCCTTTAAACCCAGCACTTGGCAGTGGCAGATGGATTTTTGTGAGTTTGACACCAGCCTGGTCTATATAGTGAGTTCCAGGCCAGCCAGAACTACACAGACACGTCTCAGAAGCAAGAAAAATTGGATATTTGGTTTCTGTTTTGATCATTTTAAGTTTCCAAAGTACATTTTTCTAGTACACTAGCTTCAAAGAAACATCCAAGGTGGTTTTTTTTTTTGTTTTTTTTTTTTTTTTTTCTAGAGCTGAGGACCGAACCCAGGACCTGTGCTTGCCTATAGGCAAGCACTCTACCACTGAGCTAAATCCCCCAACCCCATATTTAAGTATTTTTCATTAAGATTTGTGGTAACATTTCACACTTTTAACAGTGTTAGCTTGAGTATTAAAAAATCTGATATTTAATATACAAAGGGAAATCTTGTTTTGTTTTTCAGGAAACCTTTCTCTGTAGCTTTGGAGCTTGTCCTGGAACTCACTCTGTAGACCAGGGTGGCCTCAAACTCACAGATATCCTTCTGCCTGTGCCTCCTGAATGCTGGGATTAAAGGTGTGTGCCACTACTATCCTACTCAGAAAATTTTAAGCCATCTGAAAGTTGCTAAGAGTTGTGCTTAGATTCAACGTAAGATACTTTGAGTCATTTTTGTCTCTAAGAAGTAGAATAAGACCAGTAAAAATTAGTTTTGGGGCCTGGCTGGATGGTTTACCACCAAGCATGGTGACCTTAGCTCCATCCCTCAGATCCACATGGTAGAAGAACCCACTCATCCTGTGACCTTCACCTGCATGGCCTGCCACGTGTATGGGCACACATAAATAGATGAGTGTAATTTTTTAAATTTAAATATATGGTTGGAGATGGTTCAACAGTTAAGAGCACTTATTGCTCTTGCAGAGGACCAGAGTTCATTTCTAATCACTCACACGGCAGCTTACAACTAATCTATAGCTCCAGATCCAGGGCATCCAATGCCCTCTTTGGATCTCTGGCCACTAGGTGCACACGCATGGTGCACATACATGTGTGTAGGCAAAACACTCATTAGTTTTATGTGATTATTTTTCCTGCATGCATGTATGTACACATGTATGCTTGATGCCTGTGGAAATCAAAAGGGTGTCGGATCACCTGGAATTTGAGTTAACAGACGGTTGTAAACTACCATGTGGGTTCTTGGAATCAAACCTGGTTCTCTCTGCAAGAGCAATAAATGCTCTTAACCACTGAAGCAATGTCTCCAACCCCCTAAAAAAATGTTTTGTTTTGTTTTTAAATAGTATTTGCTTACTAGGGACTCGGGATAAGTTACAGGAGATTCATGGATATACATAATAACAAAATGTGTTGTCCATGTTAGTGTGGTTGGGTAAGGTATCTTGAGTAATTAAAAAAATGTGAAATTATCAAAAATGTATTTAGATGCAAAGTGCTATTGCTGTTTGGGGCAGATATTTACCATTGATAAACTTTTGAAGGCTGATTTTAATAAAAACCAAAAGTGGTTGGGAGGAGGATTCAATATAATTCACTGCAATATTAAAACTGTTACTTTATTTTGCCAGAAAAAAATTTATGCTAAGATATGAGCATATTTTTAATCAGTGAGCTAATGTCTTTACATTTTTTAAATTGTATTTATTTGGGGCTGGAGAGATGGCTCAACAGCTAAGAGCACTGGCTGTTCTTCCACATGGTGGCTCACAAACACCTGTAATGAGATCTGTCAGCCTCTTCTGGCCTGCAGTCATACATGCAGGCAGAACACTGTATGTGTAATAAATAAATAAATTTTAAAAAATTCTATTATTTGTTTTGTGGGCTGGGTAGTGCTCATGTACCTTGATGTGCCTGTGGAGGACAGAGGACATCCTTCAGGAATCAGTACATTTTCTCTATCTTGTACGTCCTGGAGATTGCTCTCAGGTCTCCAGGCTTGGCAGTGAGCACCTTTACCCACTGAACCATCTTACCAGCTCCAGGAAGGACAATTTTCAAGCTTTTTTTTTTTTTTTTTTTCCTAACTATACTTTGTTCCAGAGGTCAAGAAATTATGGAATTAACTGTATAGAGAACCTGAATTCAATCCCAAAACTCATATAAAAACACCAAGCATGGTGGGATGTACTTGGGGCTTGCTGGCCAGCTAGCCTAGGCTACTTGGAAAGGTCCAGGCCAGTGAAAAACTCCAACTTCAAAATCATGGTGAATGTTACCAAAGAAATGGCAGCTCAAGTCATGCCTCAACATGCACGTGTACGTGCACAAGCACACATGCACACACACACACACACACACACACACACACACACACACATGCCCTAAACTAAGTGCTCAAGAGAGTCCCAGTGGTTAAGATTACATGCTGCACTTGCAAAGGACCTGGGTTCAATTCCAGCACCCATATCAGGTGGTTCACAACTGCCCGTAACTCCAGTGCCCAAGGATCTGAACCTCTCTTCTGGCCTCTGGGCAACAGGAATGCATGTAGTGCATATATAAACATACAGGCAAAACATATAAAATATTTAAAACAACAAATTGCACTCTAAACTAAAGCTAAGTTCCTAACAAGGTCTTAAGTGCTTGTGTCTGCATGAATATGTGAGGGATCTGAGGTGGAAGAAGGGGGTGTCAGATACCTGGGCCGCTGGAGTTGCAAGCAGTGTGAGCCACCTGATGTTGAACTTGAGTCCTCTACAAGAACAAGATGTGTTTTGTTTTGAGATTGCATTTTTTTTTTTAATGTACATTGGGGTTTTGCCTTGCATGTATGTCTGTGTGAGGATTTCAGATTGCCTGGTACTGGAGTTGTGGACAGTTGTTAGCTGTATATGGGTTCTGGGAATTGAACCCAGGTCCTTTGGAAGAGCAGTCAGTGCTCTTAACTTCTGAGCCATCTTTTTAGCTCCCAGGATGTGTTCTTAACCTCTGAGGCATCTCTCTGGTCCACTTGTGGACTTCTAAAGCAATTTGTGGACTAGTTAAAGCAATTGATGAAGAGGATGCATGAAAGGTTTTGGAAGTTCTTTGGATATTGTGGAAATCTTAAGTGATGCATCTCTGAAACTGGTTTACAGAGTGTGTGGGTCTTTTCCCTCAAACCTGGTTGCATTGTCAGAAGTTTCTTTAAAACAGTCGATTTTTATAAAAAATGGAAAAATAAGACATTGAAACTGTCCCTCTCCTAACATTTAGCATTCAAAAACTTGAGAAGCACTCATCTGAACATCTTTGAACTTCTTTTTCTTTGTGGCAGATGTCCCTAATTTTCAATGCAGTTCAAAGGTCTGTGGAGTAAGGAGAAATATCTGTGTATGCTCTAGGAAGATTTACCAGGAAAAGACATGTTCTGTCAAAACTTCATTAAGCTAAGAGTCTGGGAAACCTCAGCCATTCCAGCCTTTGAAGAAAAATACCTTGAAGAAACAGAACTCGTATTATTTAGTTTTGTATAGCTAATAAATATTTTGAAGAGTATATGTTTTGAGTGCTGACATCCTTATGGCATGAAATGGGTTCAAGGTACAATAAATTTGGATAATTTCCAGGAGGGTGTCACCTTTGTGAAGGCAAAAGTATGGAGGCTCAGGCTGGAGAGATGGCTTATTGGTTAAGAGGACTCAGCATTGGGCAGCTGATGACCTCCTGTTAACTAGCTCCAGGGTATCTGATGCCCTCTATTAGCCTCTTCTGGTACTTGCGCACACATGGTGCACATACAGACAAGCAGAAAAACACACACATAAATAAAAAATTAAGTATATGGAGATACATTGTGGAATATTAATTTAAGATGTGTTACATTTGTTTATGCTGTAGAGTATTTGTTTAATGATGCAAAGATGTGTTGCATTTGTTTAACTCTGTAAAGCTGTGTTACTTTGCCTGCCTAAAACATTTGATTGGTCTAATAAAGAACTGAATGGTCAATAGCTAGGCAGGAGAGAGGGATAGGTAGGGCTACCAGGCAGAAAGAATAAATAGGAGAAATCTAGGCTGGAGAAGAGAGGAAGGAGCAAGGAAAGGAGAAGAGGCTACCAGGGGCCAGCCACCCAGCCACACAAATAGCCACGGAGTATGAAGGAAAGAAAAGTATATAGAATAGAGAAAGGTAAAAGCCCAGAGGCAAAAGGTAGAGGGATGATTTAAGAAAAGCTGGCTAGGGCTGTGGGGTGGTGCACGCCTTTAATCCCAGCACTTGGGCAGCAGAGGCAGGCGGATCTCTGTGAGTTCCAGGACAGCCTGGGCTACAGAGTGAGTTCCAGGACAGCATTAGGGCTACACGAAGAAACCTTGTCTCAAAAACAAAAACAAAACAAAACAAACAAATGAAGCAATGCTGCACAGTTCCATTGCTACCTTCCCCTCTCAACACAGTAACTGAAAACTTTTCTGGGTACACTACATAATCTCTTTAAAGGAGTTTATTGGGTTGGGGATTTAGCTCAGTGGTAGAGCGCTTGCCTAGCAAGCGCAAGGCCCTGGGTTCGATCCTCAACTCCAAAAAAAAGGGAGTTTATCTTTCTAATTTTTAAATTAACCTCATGAGACTTAACACAAAATATTTAACTCCTATTATTCCCCCATTCCAAAATCCATTCTTATCTCCCAATCCTACAACTTCATGCCCTACCCTTTTTTAAGATTTATTTAGTCATGTATATGAGTGTTCTGTCTTCATGCACACCACAAGAGGGCATCAGATCCCAATACAGATGGCCGTGAGCCACCATGTGGCTGCTGGGAATTTAACTCAGGACCTCTAGAAGAGCACTTGTACTTTTAACTGCTGAGCCATCTCTCCAGCCTCCCCCACCCTTGTTTTCAAGACAGTCTCTCTGTGAATCCCTAGCTAATGAAGACTATTGGGGTCCAGCCCCTCAATAGCCTTCTCCCAGGGTCTATGGAAGAATCTACAACCAATTCTTCTGAGTCAGTTCTCTCTCTACACAGCTTCTATTCTGCGCTCTTATTTAGCTCCTTTCTTGCCTGATTTCTCTCTACAGTTTTCTGCTGTTCTCTTTAAGTGCTATCTTAATTTCTTCATCTAGCGCTGCCCTGTCCAGGTTCTCATCCATCTAGTTCTTTTCCATCTTAGCTCCTCTCCCATCTCCTTCTTCCTCATCTTGTTCTTCCCCACCTGGCCCATCCCCATCTTCCATCTTGTTCTTCTAGTTCTCTCTCCTTTAGTCCTCCAACCTAGTTCTCCTCAAGTCTCTGAGGTTTACAGTTATGTACCCATGCAATAGCAATGCTCTGGCTAAGGCAAGGTTGCCAGACTTGAATTCCCTCAAGGTCAAAGGAAGGATAATAAGATCCACACAGAAGAGCAGTAATTGTCAGCCATCATCTGCAACCCAAAAGGGAAGTGGCTAATGGGAATGAATCAACTGAGAGCTAAATTCAGTTAATAGACCTGAGAAAGGGAATGTATGTGCTCAAACTATATTCTTAGAAGTGATTAGGTAAAGTGTTAGGAGTCTATCAGTGACGAGTGAATATAAAACTGCCCTATTTTCCTTTGGTTCCTTATCTGTCCATGCTATCTCAGTTGCCACCATTTTCTGGCAGGGTGGGGGAGTCCACTCAGTGGCTAGGCAACCTGAGTCACACTTTGATGTACCTGTAAGTAGAAAACCTTTAGTTCTGAGTTAATTGTTAAAGGTAGATCTAAAACTAGAGATATATCTTTGGAAAGGGGAAGGAAGGTTAAGCTTAATTAGCACATCTGCCAGGCCTTCTCAAACAGGTAGTCTGGATGTTTAAATCTGTTCTTAGAAAGTCTGGGGAGTATCTCAGAAAAGATACTTTTGTCCAGAGAAGGTCATGGCCAGATGTTGCTAATGATGATAATTACAGAAAGGCCTGAAATTAGGGATCTTGACTTGTCTGTAGTTAGCACAGTTGGAATAAGTTATACAAATACTTTAATTGTATAGGAGAAATCATGCCCATTGAATGATGGAAAAGCTACAATAGCACATGAGAAATTCATAGCAGGGAATGGCTAATATTCAGAAGCCAATATCACCAAGACTCCTTAATCCTTGGCTTTATCCTCTGGAAAGGCTCTTCGCTTCTCCCAGGAATAACTTTGTGATAGCCAGCTGAATTCGTACTTCATATTTCTGCAGCCCACAGTATCCAGCTGTCCTGGAACTCAAAGATATGCCTGCCTCCGGCTCCCAAGTGCTAGGCTTAAAGGCACGAGCCACCACCTCCTAGCTTTTTTTGTTTGTTTGTTTTAAACAACCCCTCATGATCAATTTTTGCTACCCATATACTCCTGGGTGTGGGGCCATTCACTGGGGTATGGTCAACATTCCAGGGGCCACACTTTTAAAGAAAACTGACTGACTTGAGGCTGGGAAGATGGCTCAGTGGTTAAGACCACTTAATGATCATCTAGAGGATCAAAGTTCATTTCCCAGGACATGTTTGGTGGCTCACAAACTGCCCAGCTCTAAGAGGATCTTATGCCTCTGGCATCTGTGGGCATCTGAATTCATGTCCACATACTCACATATAGACACACATAAGGAAAGTTTTAATTTAAAAAAAAGGAAGAGAAAGCCAACTCTCTCCCAATAGCTATCAACAGTTCTTCAGCTAGGGGTGAACTTCTATATCCTCCGTGCTGGGGTTTTGTCTGGCTGGGGTTTGCACAGGTCTTGTGCATGTTCTCACAACCACTGTGAGTTCATATATGCAACTGCTCTGTTGTGTTTGGAAAACATTATTGTGTTATAGTCATCTACTGCCTCTAACTCTTACAGCCTCCTCCCCCATTTTTTCCTCTAGCTGATCCCTGAGGAAGAGATAAGATATAGATATGCCCCATTTAGTGATGAGCACTCTGCAGTCTCTATTCCTGTTCACACTGATCAGTTGTGAGTCTCTGTGATAATTACCATCTACTGTAAAAACAAGCTTCTCTGATGAGGGTTGAGAGATGCTCTAATCTATGGGTGTAATGATAAGTCTTTAGGAGTTGGTTTAATATTGCATACATTTAACAGAATGATAGTTGTTTCCCCCCTAGGCTCTATGATTTATTTAGCCATAGGTTCTTGACCCTAATAATGTGCCAGGAATGGATTCTGTCTTGTAATGTGGGCCTTAAATCCAAATAGAAAGTTTTTGGTTAGTCTCATAACCTTTGTACCACTATTGCACAGTATTTTTTAATGCAATTTATTTATTTTTTATTTTATGTGCATTGTTGTTTTGCATATATGTATGTCTGGGTGAGAGTGTCAGATCTTGGAGTTACAGACAGTTGTGAACTGCCATGTGGGTGGTGGGAATTGAACCGGGGTCCTCTGGAAGTGCAGTCAGTGCTGAAAGGTGCTAGGCATGCTACTGGAGGAGAAAAGCACCTATCTTACCCAGCTATGAACATTGTGAGTTTCAATAATACTCTCCTGGGGCTGGAGAGATGGCTCAGTGGTGAATCTTCCAGACAGTCATGGTGGCACATGTCTTTAGTCCCAGCACTTGGGAAACAAAGGCAAGGGAAATCTCTGAGCAAGTTCCAGGACAGCCAGGGCTGCACAGAGCAACCCTGTCTTGAAAAACAAAACAAAAGATCTTCAGCTAGAAGTGGGGCCTCAGGTACCCCTCTCCCATCTGACACTCCACCCTGGAATGTTGGTGGTTTGATCTTGTGAAGGTACCTGAAGCTGCTGAGAATTCATAAGTCCAATGGCCCTGTCATGGTAAAGACACTGTTTTGTCCCAGTCCTCCTTGACCTCTAACTCTTAAAATCTTTCTGCCTCCACTTCCTGACATTCCCAGGGCTTGCAGAGAGAATGTGTGACATGGATGTCTCATCCTTGGCTGAGCACTGCTACAGACCAGCTGTACTTTGATCAGTTATAAGTCTCTGTGTGTGCTGTCCACTGCACAATGTTGCTTCTTTGATGAGGACTGAGAGATGCACTAGTCTGTGGTAGCAGAGATAGGTATCTGAAAGGCAGTTTGGTAATACACCCATTTAGCAATAGTGGTAGGCTCTCCCCCAAAGTTTAGGGGGGGATCTTCCTGGAGCTAGATTTACAAGTGATTGTGAACTGCCTGATATGGATGCTGGGAATGGCACTCAGTTCCTCTGTAAGAATAATTAATGTTCTTTAATCACTGCACCATCTCTCAGCATCTATCTGTCTGTCTGTCTGCCTGCCTGCTTCCCAAGTGCCACCATTGCCTGGTCTATTTATTTATTTTCGAGACAGGGTCTCCCTATGTATCCCTGTCTGGCTAGGAGCTCATCATGTATACCAGACTGGCCTTAAACTCACAGAGATCTACTGCCCTGGAGTGCTGGAATTAGAGATGTATGGTATCGTGTCCAGCAAGGTTTGTTTGTTTGTTTTTCAAGGCAGGGTTTCTCTGTGTAGCTTTGTGCCTTTCCTAGAACTCGATTTGGAGACAAGGCTGGCCTTGAACTCACAGAGATCCACCTGGCTCTGCCTCCCAAGTGCTGGGATTAAAGGCATGCTCCACCACCGCCCAGCTGTTTTAGTTTTGACAGGTGGTGCTGTGTATGTGCTGAGTTTTACAGCCTGAGTGGTACCTCCATTATGGCATCAGTTGTGCTAAGGTCTCAGGGTCTACTAAGGGGTGGAATCCTGTTACACATTATACAATCAAGTGAAAAAAAATCAGTAAGCAAAAGTACATATGTTGTTGAGCACTTAATCCCAGTTCTTGGAGTTGAGCAGGAGAACAGAGTCAAGGCCCTGTCTCAAAAATACTTCAAGATAAAAGTAATACAAACAAAATAATCCCTCCATTTTCCCTTTGTACACAGCAATCAATGTACCAGGCTCTTTCTTTTGGGCCACCAACCAACTCCTAAATCATGACACGGAGACTTCTTATTAGTTATAAATGCTCAGCCATAGCTTAGGCTCATTTCTGGCTAGCTTTTAACTTAAGTTAACCTGTTTCTCTCCAAAGCCTTGGGCTTTTTAACCTCTCTTTCCTTCTATATATCTTATTTGCATTTCTTCTGTCTGTCTGGCAGCTGCCTGGCTTCTGGCCCCAGGCATGTTCTTCTCTTTCAACCTCCTTCTTACCTCCTCCATCTCCTCTTGAGCCTAGATTCCTTCTCCTACTTATTCTCTCTGCCCACCAGCCCCACCCATCCCTCTCCTGCCTAGCTATTGGCCATACAGCTTTTTATTATACCAATCAGCAGTTATTATTCCTTAGGCAGGCAAGGTGAAAGAGCAACACATCTTTTCATAATCAAACAAATGCAGCAGAAAAAAATCTAATACACCTTCACATAGTTAAATAATACGCAGCATAAACAAATGTAACATATCTTTGCCCAGTTAAAATAATATTCCACAACACAATAGAGTACACACATTGGTTAGTCCCTATTGATAATATTAAGATTAAGAGAAATAACTGAATGATGCTTAATTAATCCACAGGCCACAGAGGTCTTCAGTCTTGAAAGATGAGAAAGGGCCTTGCCAGGTGGATGGGCTTTCTAGGTAGGAGTGCCAGGGTGAATGGGAGACGCAGAGAATGAAGCCCGTTGGGATGTTAGGGGTGAGAGTTCAGCGTGTGTGTGGGACAGGCGGGCAGACCAGCTGGTCTGGCACAAAGTCATCATTATTACTAAACACAGTTTCACCCACTCGCCAGGCTCATGCTTTCTATTTCTGAGTTTCAATTCTGCAGTAAACAAACTACTGAAAAGTAGAAAGTTCTTATTTTTGTTGAGGCAAGGGTAGGAAACAGTAAGAGGTGAGCAAACGAAAGAAGGGTTTGTAGGAAGCCCCAGGCCACGGCAATCAAAAGTCACAGGGGCTTGGTGTGATGGTGCATACCTTTCGTTTGTTGTTTGTTTTTCTTTTTCAAGATAGAGTATCTCTGTGGAGCCCTGGCTGTCCAGGAACTCACTCTAGACCAGGCCGGCCTCAAACTCCCAGAGGGCTGCCTGTCTATGCCTCTTAGTGCTGGGATTAAAGGCATGAGCTACCTGGCTAATGGTGCATACCTTTAATCCTAGCACTCTGGAGGCAGTCAGGTGGATCTCTGGGAGTTTGAGGGCAGCAGAGCTACATAATAGAAAGAGCTTGTTTCTCAAATAAAATAAATAAATAAATAAATAAATAAATAAATAAATAAATAAAAAGGCACGAGGGCCAGGGGGAGGGGGGAACGGGGAGAGGGGGAGAGGGGGAGGGGGGGGGGGGGGGGAAGGGGGGGAAGGGTGGGGGAAGGTGTCATTTAGTTTTGGCCTCTCTGATCCCAGTTCTGGAAAGGACCTGGGGTGGTTGCTCTTGCTCAATCACTGGCCCTGCTGTCTTCCTCCTTAGCAAAGCAGTTCAGGGCACTGTCACATCCTCTTCCTTCAGCGTTCTTGGTGCCATCTCCTGTGTGCCTAGGTCTCTGCGCTTGAGACACAGGCATTGCCATCCCCATACCATTGGTTCTGTCTCTGAATCCCTGAATGCTGAGTGGCCCAGCAGACAGGCCCAGGGAGCTGGTGATGGAGGGCAGGGCTATATTAGGAGCTGACCCTCTCTTCTTTCTTGATAAGGCAGGCTTTTCTCCCTCGCTCGCTCCCTGCTCCTTGGTACCAAGAGGTGACTAGGAAGAGCCTAGCTCCCGCCCACCTCCCCTAAAGAAGCACATACTCTGGCTTGTGTACCTCCAAAGCATTGCTGGTGTGAACCTGGCTGGAGGGCCCCAGGGCAGGTTAGGTTTGGGGTTTCGTGAAAGCTGAAACTAGAAGAGACCCAACCTCAAGTGGTCAGAGGGGGCATAAGGGCTGAAAGTAAGCAATAGCCAGTGCAGAAAGTTCCAGCACAAGCAGACGTGGAAGGCTGGCATCCTGGCTGGCACCCCAGTGAGTCTGGCGTGGGACAGGTGCCAGCTGCCCCCAGCTGCCCCCATGTTTGTGCAGTTGCTGAATCATCCTGGCACACCCAAGAGCTTACACATACCTTGGCTCACATTCTCCCACAGAGAGGCCCAGCCCCACGCAACGCACCAGCAACCAGCAGCACACGTGTTCTGACCTTTCACCTTTTCCTCTGCACCAGGTGTGCATGCAATCCTTCCTCAAAGTGTAGACTCTGGCCCATGTGCAGATTCACACCTGCCTAAATTCCCTTTGCCTGAAGACCTTGAGGCTCTCCCTCGGGTATAGTTTAAAACAGAATCGAGCAGCTGGTCTCAGGGTAGGAGGAAGGGAACACAGAGGGTGAGACGGAGTAGATATCAGGTAGTATGGGCAAATGGGAGAGGCTAAGATTCCAGAAGTCAGCAGAAGGGCCAGGCGTAGTGATTCGACCTGTGGTCCCAGCACTTGGGAAGCTGAGGCAGGAGGACTGCTGCAAGTTCAAGGCCAGTCTGGGCTCCAGAGTAAGGGCATGAGAGCTTATTTAAAGAAAAAAGCCAGGTGTGACGACTCACACTTGAGAGGTGGAGGCAGGAGGATCAGAAGTTCAAGGTCATCCTCAATTATCTAGTGAATCAGAGGCCAGGCTGGCCTCTGAAGCATGAGACCCTAACTCAAAAGGGAAGCAGGTGAGGGGGGCGGGAGAAAGATGGGGGGAGATAAAGACAGAAGGACAAGGGGAGAAAGAGACTGAAGAAGAAAGAGGAAGAACTTAGGGGTGTCCCACGTGCTTTAGTACACAGACTTGGCATAGGTGATATGCTGAGTCTATTTTTTAAAAAAGGAATTAAATATACCTTTACAAAGCCTTTGACAAAGTGTCAATCCCTCCTCTCCCTTGAGGACCCAGGCATGTCTCTAACACCAGACTTCGCACATCCCCACGGCAAGCGGCTTGTTTTCCAGACCTTCTGTTGCTCTTGGTATTTACGCTGGCTCACTGGCCTCCACTCAGCCACCCCCACCCCCCCCACCCCCCCCTGCAAGCACGAAAGCAATGGAATTCGGAGTGGGAAACAAAAGCAGACCAGAAGTCATTCTGTCAATCTCACTTTCATCTCCAAGGAGCTCAGAAAGGTGCAGCTAATTCAACACACCAGCCTTGGGCCAAAGATTTGTTAAGACAAGTTCACACCAAGTCCTCAGACTCCATAGAGAAGCTCGAGCTTCCAAATCAATACTGAGCTTCTTCAGTTTTTATTTTTTCTTCTCTCTCTGTCTCTCTGTCTCTCTGTCTCTCTGTCTCTCTCTGTGTGTGTGTGTGTCTCTCTATGTAGCCCTGACTGTTCTGGAACTCCCTATATAGAACAGGCTGGACTAGAACTCACACAGATCCCCCTACCTCTGCCTCCTGAATGCTGGGACTGAAGTTATGTGCCACCACACCCAGTTACTTTATTTTTTAGATTGTCATTTCCTATGAAGTTCCACACCTATATAATCCCAGCACTTGGGAAGAGGAGACAGGAAGATGGGGCGCTCACAGTCATTCTACACCAGCCTACGCTACATGAGACCTTGTCTCAAAAAACAAAATCCGTTGTATGTATTTACTGTACATGGCACTATACTGTATCAGGACAGAGTCGTATAAGCATGTATTTTGAATACTGAGTACATGTCCTCATAGTCCCTCCCCACCTCACACCTGCTCCCCAACAGTCCCTTTTCTTTCCCTAGGCAACTTTAATTCTTTCTTATAGGTACATACTGATTTTACACATCTAAAGAAAACCTAGAAACTGCACAAGAGAAACATACATTATTAAATTACATCATATTGCTTGTTGTGTTCATTTTCCCCTGAAATGACATAATGTTTTTTTCTGCAGTACAGCCTTTGTGTATGTGTACCCCATTTTCTTCATCCATTCCTATGTTACTGGGCACCCAGGCTAGTTCCATGACTGAGCTATTATGAACAGTGCTTCGGCAAACACACACGGGCAAGCATCTGTGCTATGTTGACACAGAGTTTGCCGGTGTGGTATAGCAGGCTACATGGTGAATCTGCTTTTACGTGTTTCTTTACTTGTGGGGCAGTGGTGGCTGCAGCCGAGGAAGGGCTTGCCTTTAATCCCAGCACTAAAGAGGCAGAGGCAGGTGGATCTCTGAGTTCAAGGCCAGCCTGGTCTACAGAGTGATCCAGGACAGCCAGGGCTACCCAAAGAAACCCTGTCTAAAAAAAAATTTTTTGCTTATTTTTATTTCATGTGTATATATGTTTGTCTGCTTGTCTATGCATGCAAGTGCATGCAGTGCTCTTGGAGGCCATAAGTGGGTGTCAGATCCCCTGGAACTGACTGCTGTGAGGCACCATGTGGGTGCTGGAGTCAGACCCCGGTCCTCAACAAGAGCAAAAGTGCTCCTAACCACTGAACCATCTCTCTAGTCCTATCATCTTTTTGTTTGTTTGTTTGTTTGTTTCCAGACAGGGTTTCCCTGTGTAGTTTTGGTGCCTATCCTGGATCTCGCTCTACAGGCTGGTCTTGAATTCACAGAGATCCGCCTGGCTCTGCCTCCCGAGTGCTGGGATTAAAGGCGTACACCACCACTGACCAGCTGAAAAAAACATTTTACATTCTATTTTAGTTAGGGTTTCTACTGTTGTGAAGAGATACCATGACCACAGCAACTCTTACAAGGAAAACATTTAGTTGAGGTGGCTCACTTACAGTTTCAGAGGTTCAGTCCATTATCATCATGGTAGGGAGCGTGGCGGCATGCAGACAGACAGGTAATAAGAAGTCGAGTGAGACACTGGGTGGTATCCTGAACATAAGAAACTTCAAAGCCAACCCCCACAGTGACACACTTCCTCCAACAAAGCCACACCTCCTAATAGTGCCACTCCCTGTGAGGTTATGGGGCCAATTACATTCAAACTACCACACATTTTATTTATTTATTGTGTGTGTATATATATGTCCAAGCACATATCACAGTACACATGTCGGGGTCAGAGGTCAATTTACAGAAGTTGGTTTTCCCAATTAATGGATTATAGGTGTTTAAAACCACCCTCTAGCCAGACACACACTTTTAATCCCAGCACTCGGGAGGCAGAGCCAGGCAGATCTCTGTGAGTTCGAGACCAGCCTGTAGAGCGAGATCCAGGACAGGCACCAAAACTACACAGAGAAACCCTGTCTCAAAAAACTGCCCCCATAAATAAATGAATGAATGAATGAATGAATGAATAAATAAATAAAACCACCCTCCATTTCTGTAGTGGTCAGGATTGAACACGGGACTTCATGTATGCTAGGCAAGCACTCTACCAACCGAGTTATAAACCCAGACCTTAAATTAAGACAGCTTTAAAGTACATTGGTGGAGGGCCTGGAGAGATTCCTTGGCAGTTAAGAACACTGGTTGATCCTCCAGAGGACCCAGGTTGGAGTCCCAGCACCCACATGGCAGCTCACAATCCTTTGCAACTCTAGTCTCAGGGGATCTGATGTCCTCTTCTGTCCTCCACAGATGTACATGCAGGTAAAATACCTATAAACATTTAAAAAAAAAATCTAGTGATGGAAACATCAGGTGGCTGAGTTCCAGCAAAGTAGAGAAACTTCTGTCACAGACCTCACATGCTGTCAGGTGACATTCTTAGCTTTTAGACTGGTGGAAGCTAGCGGTTTGCTGAGAATATGTTTTTAAGGTTTGAATAGTCACAAGGTTAGGTCAGACATAGGGGTAGACAGTGAATGACTTTCAAAGGGACTAAAAATAGCCCAAGATAATTTGTCTCTCGTCTGTCTGCAACACTGTAACTCTCCGTAACCAGAAGTTCAGTCATTTGGCCTTGTATTAATAGTCTCTCTTTCTCTCTTTCCCTCTCCCTCTCTCTCTGTCTGTCTCCTCCTCACCTGTCTCTCCATCTTTCCAGCCCTCCCTCCCGCCCTCCCTCCCTCCTCCCCTGTCTTTGTCTCTCTGTCTTTCTCTTGGGAACTTCAGTACAGTAACAGTACTATGCGACCATGTCCACATAACATAGCTGACTGGTCCAGATCCAGTAGCAGGCACTTGAACCAAGAGGGTTCCTCAGATCTCATGACAGGTAGCATGAAATCTCTGCTGTGGAGATGGACCAGGCCAGAGCAGATCCCTTTTTGCAAATAAAGGTGGCTGCTGGCTCTTGGCAACACTGAGGGTACTGGCTGCAGCCTAAGAGAGAAGCAGACACTGCACCCTGGATCTGTCCACAGCCCACACTCAGGGGTTCCCTCTCATTCCCTTAGTACAAATTATAAACCCAGCGTTTAGCTGGGCAGTGGTGACGCACGCCTTTAATCCAGCACTTGGGAGGCAGAGGCAGGCAGATCTCTGTGAGTTCGAGGCCAACCTGGTCTCCTAAGCGAGTTCCAGGAAAGGCACAAAGCTACACAGGAAACCCTGTCTCGAAAAACCAAATAAATAAATAAATATAAAAAAAATGAATGAATAAATAAACCCAGAGGTTTCTGTTAAGGTTCCCAAAACTTCAATCACGCCAAGAACCAGATTGCTTGGTATCCCTCCATGTCAACAGGACCCATGAGGAGCTTGGCATTGGGGACTACTGTCCCAATATTCAGCTTTGAAATTTCTCTTGTCAGAACCAGCACCTCTATAAGAACCAGCTCCTGAGACAGTGCACAGCAAGAAAGAAACCCAGGCATTTTCCTGGAGTGTCTTCAGAGGACAGGCATCTGTCTTGAACTCCGATCCTTCTTAACAGCAAGCCTAGCAGTGCAACAAAGCAATACCCATTTCTAAACATATACCTGACTCTGCTGACCTCGGTGACTCCTGTCAACCCCAGGCGGGCAGCTGGAGGAGGTTCAACATCCTGCTGACATCATCTGTAGTTCAGAACTACATTAATCCACAGCGGAGCAGCTCGGGACTTTAAAGGGAAAACAGGATAAGTGTTCTCCCATTCAGTGGCGGCTTGCTGACTAAAGGGATTTTCAGGACAGCTCACCACACCTTCAGCTGGTAGTAATGAATGCTGTTCACATTTCCTCTTCTATCCGGGAGAGGAAACATCTGTTGGTCTTAATTATACCCTGCTATGTGACAAGGGACAACATGTCTGAGTGAAGACAGTGGAGAATTTAGGTTAGAGAACACAAAGTTCAGTTTTACTAGTCTGTCTGTCTGTCTCTGTCTCTCTCTCTCTCCATAAGCCTGTCACCTTTTATTGGACACTAGTTTTTAAGACATGAAGACTCAGCCACAGTTGAATTAATGGATGGGAGTGGGGCAGGTGTTTTATGCTCAGGTGTGTAGTGCCCTCCATTGACCCTTCAGTGGTACTTGCTGCTCATGTTTGAGTTCCTTGTAAGAAATGCAATAGCTGGCCAGGCGGTGGTGGCGCACGCCTGGGAGGCAGAGCCAGGAGGATCTCTGTGAGTTCGAGGCCAGCCTGGGCCACACAGTGAGTTCCAGGGAAGGTGCAAAGATACACAGAGAAACCCTGTCTCAAAAAACAAAAACAAACAAAAAAAGAAATGTAGTAGCTGAAAACCACGTAGGCTGCCAGCATCATGTTAATCCCCAAGATGCTGCCTTTCTGCACGTGGCTGTACTTGTAATACGGGTCAGAACCTCTCTGAAAGGCTCCCACTATGCCATTGCAGGTGAAATTCTGCATCAATATCCAGCTTGGCATCTTTCCAAATTTAACCTCCATGAGCTTCTTATCCTTCAGTGGCATGAGGGATGCCATCTTGCAGTCCTGGTGTCTGCCTCTCTCTCTTTCTTATGTTTGGTTGTGAGCCTAGCCTTTAATGGCTGAGCCATCTCTCTAGCCCATGTCTCTCTCTTTCTGAAGACAAGGTCTCATATAGCTCAGTTTGTACTTGGTATGCAGCCAAGGGTGACCTTGAACTTCATTTTTGAAAAGATTTATTAAAGTATCACTTATGTGTATGTGCATATGTCTCTCTGTGTGTGGGTACCACACGCATGCAAGTGTCTCCAGAGCCCAGAAGAGGGATCAGATCTGGCCTGGGGCTCGATTTTCATGGGTATCACTGGAATTGTTGAGTGTGAGACAGTCTGAGAAGGATTTGTAACATGACAAATATATCCAGGACAGATCCCTAAGAAAGGCATTGTTTAGAGCATTGATGGGTAGTGGGGGTGGGCAAGGGCATCCAAGGAGCTAGAAGGACATCTGACCTGAAAAAACAAACCCTCCTCTGCCCCAGGAGGTAACACAGCCTGCAGCAGTGTTCCTCTGGGAAACAGAACATATAGCAAACACACAGTTGGTCTAAATCTCTCTCTCTCTCTCTCTCTCTCTCTCTCTCTCTCTCTCTCTCTCCCTTTGTGTGTGTGTGTGTGTGTGTGTGTGTGTGTGTGTGTGTGTGTGCATGTGAGTACTCCTGCCATGGTGGCTGTTGTGGAGGTCAGAGGACAATTACAGGAATCAGTTGTCTCCTGCCACCATGAGGAACACAGGATGACAAGCTGGTGGCCTGGAGTTGGGCTCCTGCCTGATCTGCTTGAGAAAGGCTAAGGAGGCCTAGAGGGATGTGAAAGGGAAGAGTAGGAGTCAGAGGGACGATGGGGCAGGTGACCTGGGGCCTGTGGGGCCAAGGAACATGACAGCTTTTAGATCTGATAGACAGAGAAACCACAAAGGTTTTAAGTACAGGACTTCCAAGAACTGACTTTCTGTTTATTTACTGTTTTTTTTTTTTTTTTTTTTTTTCATTTCAGGGGTTATTAAGACAGACTTTTCTGTTGCCCAAGCTAGACTTGAACTTGTTATGTAGCTGGTAATGACCTGGAAATCTGGATCTTCCCACCTCCACCTGAGATTGCAGCCATATGCCACCATGTCCTGTTTTGCTTATTGGTTTTTATTACTTATTTATTTGTTTGTTTGTTTATTTATTTATTTATTTGTTTATTTATGTTTTTTGAGGCGGGGTTTCTCTGTGTAGTTTTGGTGCCTGTCCTAGATCTCACTCTGTAGACCAGCTGGCCTCAAACTCACAGAGATCCCCTTGGCTCTGCCTCCCAATTGCTGGGATTAAAGGCGTGAGCCACCACTGCCCAGCCTATTTCTTTGTTTTTTGAGACAAGGTTTCTCTGTGTATCCTTGGCTGTCCTGGAACTTGCTCTGTAGATCAGGCTAGCCTCGAACTCACAGAGATCTGCCTGCCTCTGCCTCCCAAGTGCTGGGGTTAAAGGCATTCACCACCACACCTGGCTTAAATTTATTTTTATTTATTTTATGTGTATGTGTGTGTGGGCACTCTAATCTTGCCAAGGAGCAGGTGGAAGGTAGAGAGGTCAGAGGGTGACTTTCCAGAGAGGACTTTCTTTTTCTATAATGTGGGTCCTGAGTTAAATTCAGGTTGTCAGGCTTGGCAGCAAGTACCATTACCCACTGAGCCATCTTGTCAGCCCCCTTTAGTATGTGTGCGTGTGTGTATGCATGTGTGTGTTTTGAGACAGAGTCTCATGTAGCTCAGGCTGTCCTCAAACTTGTTATATAGCCAAAGCTGGTCTTGAACTCCAAATCCTCTGCCTCCACCTCACTGGTCTCCCTAGTGCTATGGTTGCAGGTGGGTTTTGCTCTTGTTTTCCTTTTTGAAAGAGAAGAGTTAAGATAACCTGAGCAAATAAGTGATTTGCAGAGTTGAGGATTTAGCTCAGTGGTAGAGTGCTTGCCTAGCAAGCGCAAGGCCCTGGGTTCAATCCTCAGCTCAAAAAAAAAAAAAAAAAAATTGATTTGCTGTTAACTGTTAGAAGCCCCACCCCCACTTGCGTTCACGTTACCTGGGCGGTGGTGGCACACGTCTTTAATCCCAGCACTCAGGAGGCAGAGCCAGGTGGATCTCTGTGAGTTTGAGGGCAGCCTGGTCTACAGAGTGAGTTCCATGACAGCCAAAGGTACACAGAAAAACCCTTTCTTGAAAAACCAAAATAATTAACAAATAGCCCCCCATGAGTGTGTGTGTGTGTGTGTGTGTGTGTGTGTGTGTGTGTTTTAGAACAGCAAATGGAGAAAAGTGGTCAATTAATTTGAGACATTCAAATGTTTAAAATCCTTTCCATTTATTTATTTATCTATTTATCTATCTATCTATTTATTTATTTTGTGGGGGAAGTGGAGTGAGGGTTTATGTGTCCTATGGCATGTGCATGGAGGTCAGAGGACAACTTGCTGGAGTCCGCTTTCTCCTTTTACCATGTGGGTCCTCGAGATTGAACTTAGGCTGTTGGGCTTGGCAGCAGACACTTTTTTTTTTTTCTTAAAGATTTATTTATTTATTATGTATACAGAAGAGGGTGCCAGATCTCTTTACAGATGGTTGTGAGCCACCATGTGGGTGCTGGGAATTGAACTCAGGACCTCTGGAAGGACAGCCAGTGCTGTTAACCACTGAGCCATCTCTCCAGCCCCGGCAGCAGACACCTTTATCTGAGCCATTGCACTGGGTGTTAGGCTTTCAAATGTGGCTATTAGGCATCTAAGTCATGTATACAGATGAATCTGAGTGTGGAGTTCAGAACAGAGGTTGGATTGAGGATTTTATTTGAAGATTGGTAGAGTATCCATGGCATTTAAAATCCACAAAACCAGAGACTGGAGAGGCAGATGATCCAGCAGTTTGGAGCATGTACTGCTCTTGCAGAAGACCAGAGTTTGGTTCCTTGCACTTATGTGGGGCAGCTTGTAACTGCTTGTAACTCCAACTCCAGGATATGTGACGCCCTCTTCTGGCCTCTTTGGACATTTCACTCACATGCACATACACAAACACATATCCAAATGATTAAACTCACTCAAGACTTTTTTCTTTTGCTTTAATGACCCTTTCCTTCCTTGAACTGTGATAGTATTTTAATTCATATCTAGGAAAGGACTGAGCATATTAAAGATGAAGTTAACACTTTGTGTCTGGCCGACTACCTTTTGGAAGAAGACTGGGTGAAGTGTTTTTTTTTGTTTTTTTTTTTTTGCAATGTCACCTCCCTCTGAGGTTGTTTATATTAGATCAATTAAGGTAAAAGATATTTGACAATATCACTTCAGCCTAATGAATTTATCAGTGTTTTCCAAGTATTGTGCACAGTCCAGACAGGATCAGTGTGTACTCTTGCCTCAGGGGTTCCGTTATTCTTTCTGTTCCCTCTGCCTGCAGCACTCTTTGCTCAGGTTGAAGTGGACCTCTCTGTCATTTCCTCCATCTTTTAGCTCAGCTCTCATCTCATCTGAATTAACCCTGTCACCTGACTAACCAGATTCTAGTAGCATGTTTCATTTTTCACTGTTCTGAACTTCCTCTTAACCCTCCAATACAGACAGCGGATCTCTATGAGTTCTAGGTCTGGTCTATATAGTGAGTTCCAGGCCAGTACAGAGCAAAACCCTGTTTCAAACAAAGAAAATGCCCCACAGCCATGCAATTCCTCAACTAGAGTTTCCTCTTCCCAGGCGACTCTAGTCAGCACAAACTGTGTGGTAGCAGGTTTTTTGTTTGCTTTTGTTTTCCACTTTGTTTTGTTCTCTTTGTTTGCTGTGCTGAAGACCTACACCAGACTCTCAAACATTTTACCCTCCCCCACAACTCAGTATGGATGGCTGGGAAGTCACTATGTAGCTGAGCCTGATCTTAAACCCCTGATTTGCCTGCCTCCACCTTCCAATTAAGCTAAGTGGTTAAGAGCACTGGCTGTTCTTCCAGACGGGACCTGGGTTCAATTCCCAGCATCCAGATGATAGTTCACAGCTGTTTGTAACTCTAGCTCAAGGGAATCCAATGCCCTATTCTGGCCTCCCTGTGTACCAGGCACTGCTCAGACATACATGCAGGCAAAACACTCATACAAATAAAATATTTTAAAAAGCACACTTTTGCAAGAGCTAGAGGGGCATCTCAGTGATAGCTTGCTTGTCTAGCTTGCATGAGGCCCTGGGTTTGATTTTTAGCAACACACACACACACACACACACACACACACACACCACACACACGCACACACACGCACACACACACACACACACACATTTTTTTGCTGCTGTGGCGGATGTAAAGTACTATGCCAGGATTGTTTTGAGTTGAAAATTTCTAATTCTCAATGACAACAAACATTTCCCTATCTACTTAGCTTTCCATGTTTAGCAATTGGTTACATATATGGATTTGCTGTTGTTTGAGATGGTCAAACTCAATAGCTCTTGTTAGCCTGGTACTCACTATGTAGCCTGCCCTGGCTTGAACTCTGGGCTTATCTCCTGCCTCAACCTCCTGAGTGCTGAGATCACAGGCATTAGCCAGCACATCCTGTATTTGTATCTGTTGTTTTACTTGGGAAAGTACAGATTCATTACATGTCAGAGTAAAAAGCATAAAGCATGTTCCACAGAATGGGAGTGGGTTTCAACAAATGTAGCTCAAGAGTCTATTTAAAAAACTATCGACTTATTATTAGGGGATGGAGAGCTAGTTCAGTGATTGAGAGCACTGGCTGCTCTTCCCTGGGACCCTGGCTCAATTCCCAGCACTCACTTGGTAGCTCACAACCATCTGTAACTCCTGTCTCAGGGGACTCAAACACCCTCTTTTGTCCTCTGTGGGCATTGCATACATACGGTGCACACACAGGCAGACTAAATACCAATACACATAAAATAAAAACAAAGGTGGGGGATAGTTTGAACTCCTGATCCTCCCGTCCCTACCCCTCAGGTGCTGGGATTATCAGTGTGTGCTGCCCACCCATCTTATTAGATTTTTTTTTAAGTGTTTTTGAGACAGGGTCTTGCTGAGTAGCTCAGGCTGGCCCCAAACTCAAACTCTGTCTCTAGATTACAGCCTTCCAACACGATCTCTGGTGATTTTATGTATAAAGCTTTACTCATTTGAGGTATTCTTTGCTTGAATTTTGGTGGAGACATTGCTCTCAAGCAATTACTACTGTCTTTTAAAAGCCCTGTTCATTGTTTATAGTTTTTAATTCCTTTGTAATTTTTTGTTATGTTGAGAATTCCAATATTTATCCACAAATTTAACTTTTACTCTTTTTGATATTGGGTGCCTATGTCTTTAAAATTTTACCATTTTAATCACTAGGAGTTCATTTGATGTATGATACGGAACTCAGCATTTTTTCCCCTCGAAGTCTTATTCATTTCCTAGAGCATTCCTGCGGTAGCTAACCCTCCTTACATCCATATTTGGAAATATTACTACACACTGGCCTGATCAAGTTTGTGTACATTTGCTCAGTCTCGTGCTTTTCGGTTGATCTCAGCTTCTATTTTCGGCTAGTCTTAGATCTTGCTGAGCAAGGTCAAAAGGATCGTCTCGCCCCCTGCTGGCGCCCGTGGTCCTGGGAAGACCGGACAAAAGCCACCACGTGACTCACATCCTGGTCTCGGTGCTTGCTGGGCAAAGGCTCCACCCTGATCAGCCTTTTCATAGGCCTCCTTCTGGTCAGGTCTAGAGCTTCCCTGGTGCCAGATCTCCAGCACCAGGTAAAACTGGTTTGGCTTTGCTGTAGGGTGGGCTGTCCCTGCTAGATCGAGGGTACCGGGCCCTGGACGCTGCACAGTTCTGTGCGGAGCTAAGCTCAGAGCGCTGTCCCTCTTCCCACTTCCCAAGTCCCTATTTTATCTTTGCACGGACTTGACTGCATCCTTTTCTGCCGAGGAATTATAATTGAAACACTCGGCTCAGAGGTGAGAAACACTGTCTTTCATATATTCAACGTCTGTTGAATATATGTCTGATTGTTGCTTAAGGAGCTACCCTTGGAAGTCTAGAATAAGGTTTGGTGGCCAAAGTCATAGTGAGATGCAGAGGGTCTCAGGGGATGGAGGGAAGGCAGGATCCTGTAGATGCGAGGTTATACACCACTTCCCTACGCCCCGGGCCGCCCAGGGTGCATGTGCGCAGCCGCAGTCCCGTAGCGGGCCCGAGCGTTCCCAGCAGAGGGCACTCTAGGGCAGGACATCCCACAGGCTCACCCCGGGTGACCCAGGGCCTGCACCTGTGGCCTGGGTTTTGCTAGCTACTGTTTAATCACGCCCTGACTACCCACGTCTGGAAAACCAAGCCATAATCTACCCAAGAATACAACTTAGAGACAGGTAAGGTGTCCAGTGGCTGTAACATTCGGTGTAAACAAAACAAGTGGGGATGGCCAGGCTCTGCTACACGGTGAATTTGAAGGCACCCTGAGCTACAGAGGACACTCTCAGAACAAACCCTCAAAGTCCCATTGTCTCTCTGGCCCTGAAGCACTAGAGCCCTAGGCCCTAGGCCCATTGCTTGTTGGGCTTAAGGTCTCACTAATTGCCTTTCCGAGCCCTGCCCCCTGTGGTGTGAACGTACATAACTAGTCTTTGAAGGCAGTATTTCTTTCTTTTCTTTTTTTAAATTATAATTTATTTATTTTATGTGCATTGGTGTCTTCCTGCATGTATGTCTGGGTCAGGGTGTCAGATACCCTGGAACTGGAGTTACATACAGTTGTGAGCTGCCATGTGGGTGCTGGGAGTTGAACCATGGGCCTCTGGAAGAGCAGCCAGTGCTCTTGACCACCGAGCCATCTTGCCAGCCCCGAATGCAGTATTTCTTTTTTAATGAATTCCTATTTATTGATTACCATCCTGTAAACAGGCTTGGAAAGTACCGTTCATTGTAAGATTTATTTATTCAAGCACACCAAGGGTCCTTCACCTGGGGCCTGACTAAAGTAAGTAAAGATGATTAGGATCCAGGGTGGCTCATGAAATATTGGGAGCTGTTTCAATGCAATATTTTTGGATAGAAGTCCAGTAGTTTTTCTGATTACCAAAGAGTTCATGAGTTTAGTTTGCAGGTCTAGGGCTCGGAACAAATGGTTCAGTGATTAAGAGCACTGACTGCTCTTCCAGAAGACCCACTTCAGGCAGCTGGCCACTGTGTCTGAGTCCAACTCCATGAAATTCAAGGCTCTGTTTTGGGCTCAGTGTAGACATATATGAATTAAAAATAAAAATAAATCGTTTTGTTTGTTTGTTTTTTGTTTGTTTTTTGTTTTGAGCTGAGGACTGAACCCAGGGCCTTGCACTTGCTAGGCAAGCGCTCTACCACTGAACTAAGTCCCCAACCCAAAAAATAAATCTTAAGAGAAAGAAATTCAGGCTGGATATAGCTTTAATCCTACCATTATGTTGGCAAAGGCAGGCAGATCTCTGTGAGTTCCAGGGCAATCAGAGCTACGTAGTAAGACTCTGAAAAAAAATGTAGGTCTCAAGTCAGTGCTGGGCTAGGAATGTATGACCATAACACATAGCCCAGGAGTGGTGGCACATGTCTATAGTGGAGAGATGGAATATATAGGAGGAGCCCAAAGTCAAGGTTTTCTTTGGTTACACAGCCACCTTGAGAACTTGCTTCTAAATAAATAAGTTGCAAGTGAAAGGAAATAAAATTAATGTTATAAATTCAAAACTCCTCAGAAAAGGAGCCCCTGACCCAGACCTGGAATGAGATCTGACTACTGCAGGTAGAGTTATGCAAAGTCGCTAGAGCCTGGGCTCCACCCTCTTTCCTTACAGATGTCCTCATCTCCACCCAAGAAAACTCCAAGGCACGGTTTTCTTCCTTTTAAAGCCAAGTTAGGCTCAAGTATGTGTACTTCTGCATTTTTGGTATTTAAATAGAAATCCCTCTCTGGTGGGTTTTCCCCCGAGTTAGTCATGCGAATGCTCCATGCCTCGCTTACTGCTAAGTTTCGGGTGCCTGGGCAGTTCCTTTGCACACGTCCTGCTCACGACCCTTCCCCACCTCCTTGCATGGGAGTCCCTAGGGAAACTTGAGTCCTGACTTCAATGGGCTGGGATTTCCCTCAGAGTGCCTGGGGGATTAAAACGTGTAATTTTTATGGTACAGAAAAAGAGAGAATACAGGTTGTTCTAATTGTGAAGAAAAAGGCACTGATTCTCTTTTATAGGTTTAGCAAATGACTTTCTTTTTTTAAGATTTATTTATTTTATTTTATGTGTATATAAGTACACCACGTGTGTGCATGGTGCCTATGGAGGTAAGAAGAAAGTGTTGGAGCCTCCGGAACTGGAGAGAGATGAATGTGAGCAGCCATGTGGCTGCTGGGAATAGAACCTGGGCCCTTTGCAAGATCAGCAAATGCTCTTAATTGCTGACCCGTGTCTCCAGCCCCAACAGTATGGTTTCTAACATAGGTTTTCTTATGAATGCATACTTTGCCTTGCTAAAATTATACTGGAACATAACTCTATGTTAGGAACAGATTTGTTTTACAGTCCCTACCTTCTTATAATACGTTGCAAGCATTTGTATGTGTGTTTTTATGTGTGTGTTTGTGTGGATTCATGCACGGGATTGTAAGAGCCTAAGGTTAAAGTCCCTCTCCACTTTAAATAAATAACTGAATAAAAATAAAGACAAGGTTTCTTACTGAATCTGGAGCTTGCAGTTTTGACTAGACTGGCTGGCCAGGAGCCCCCAGGACCCACCCTTCTCTGCCCTCCCCTAGCCCTGGGATTGATTATAAACCCGCGCTGCCACACCCAGCTTTTTCAGGGTCCCTGGGGACCCGAACTCAGATTCTCAGGTCTGCATAACAAGTACCTTACTTACTGAGCCGTCACCTCAGGCGTCTCCACACGCAGTTTTCTGAGATCCACCTGCCTCTGCCTCCCTAGTGGGAGACTGAGGGCATGTGCCACCACGCCTGGCTGCTTATTTATTTTAAGACTGGGTCTTATCCCCAGATGGTCTCAAACCCCCTCTATAGACAAATGACCTTGAATTTCTTTGGTTCCTTCTGCCTCCACTCGGTGCTGGGATGCAGGAGTGTACTATTACACTCAGTTTAGGTGGTGCTGACATGAACCTAGACCTTCGAGCGATTCTACCAGTAGAGCTCCACCCCAGCCTCATAATTAGTGTTTTTTTTAAAACATAATTTAGGGGTTGGGGATTTAGCTCAGTGGTAGAGCGCCTGCCTAGCAAGTGCAAGGCCCTGGGATTGATCCTCAGCTCCACGAAAAACAAAAAAACAAACAAACAAACAAAACACCTAATTTATTTCTTTTTATTTTATTTGCATTGGTGTTTTTGCTGCACATATGTCTGTGTGAGGGTGTCAGATCTTGGAGTTACAGACAGTTGTGAGCTGCCATGTGGGTGCTAGGACTTGAACGCAGGTCCTCTGGAAGAGCAGTCAGTGCTCTTAACCACTGAGCCATCTCTGCAGCCCCATAATTAGTGTTTTAAATAGCTGCATACTTTTCCACCATAAATCACACTTCATCATTTTCTTTTGTTGCACATTTTTGCCTGGGTTTCGTGTGTGTGTGTGTGTGTGTGTGTGTGTGTGTGTGTGTGTGTGTGTATGGTGTCATGAATATTATGTCCAGAGAATTTATACTGAGATTTCTTCTTTTCCTAGGCCATATTCCGTATTCCGATGACGTAATGAATTCTCTACAGAAGTCACCACATTTGTTGTATTCATCCATTTAGCTTAGTGAATATCAACTATTTGCCCGTGATTGCTTCAAGGATACAGAAATGGATAAGAGAGAGTCTGTCACTATGGGGCTCGCAAGGCAATGGAGGGTGAATAGATTAGTGTGTGAAGTAGTTGAGAAGTCCATTCCGATAAAGTGACTTTGGACCAGAGACATGAAGTGTAGGGATAACCCTTTTCAAATCCAGGAAAGTGCCTTCTAGACCAGGAGATACACGTGCAAAGGTCCTGTGGTAGGAATGTGCTTGAAGTGATGGCGTGTGACAGGAGTTGAGTGGGCCAGGACAAGTGAAAACCTGGGATATGGCTAGCGAGAGTTTATCTGGGATGGGCCTGCAACCCGTGGGGCCTTTAATAGCTTTTTACTCGGAGATGAAGGAGGCAGGAAAGGATTTGCAGCTGGGGGTGGTATGGGGTACATGCCTATAATCTCAGCACTTGGGAGGTGGAGGCAAGAGGATCAGTAGTTCAAGGCTAGCCTTGTTTTGCTAAGGAGCAATTTTGTGCCTAGTCTGGGCTACGTGAGACCCTGTTTCAAAACAAAACAAAACTGATAAAAACTAAAAATAACAATGACAACCAACAACAAAAAATTTTGATTGGAGATAATATATTTTATTTTATTATTTATTTATTTATTTATTTATTGAGCTGAGGATCGAACCCAGGGCCTTGTGCTTGCCAGGCAGGCACTCTATCACTGAGCTAAATCCCCAACCCGATAATATATTTTAATTTTACTCTTAAGAGTCAGTTTAGCTGGGCAGTGGTGGCACACACCTTTAATCCCAGCACTCGGGAGGCAGAGGCAGGCAGATCTCTGTAAGTTCGAGGCCAGCCTGGGCTACAGAGTGAGTTCCAGGACAGGCTCTAAAGCTACACAGAGAAACCCTGTCTTGAAAAACAAAAAACAGAAAAACAAACAAACAAAGAGTCAGTTTAGGTATAGGGGGGACAACTGGAGAGAGGGCTCAGGAGTTAAGAGCATATAATGTTCTTTCTGAGGACCCAAGTTTGATTTCTAGCAACCATGTTTGGTGGTTTAAACCCACCTGTGACTGCAGCTCCAGGGACCTAATGCTCTCTTCTGGCCTCCACAGGCATCTGCACTCATGTACACACTCATGTACACATACTCACACACAAACACAGATGAACAGTCTCATACACACACACACACACACACACACACACACACACACACACACACACACACACACACACACACACAAAATAAGGGCTGGAGAGATGGCTCAGAGGTTAAGAGCACTGACTGCTCTTCCAGAGGTCCTGAGTTCAATTCCCAGCAACCACATGGTGGCTCACAACCATCTGTAATGAGATCTGGTGCCCCCTTCTGGTTTGCAGGCATATTTGCAAACAGAACACTATATGCAACATAAAAAAATAAATCTTAAAAAATAAATAAATAAAATTTAGCTGGATGGTGGTGGCACATGCCTTTAATCCAAGCACTCAGGAGGCAGAGGCAGGTGGATCTCTGATCTAAAGGCCAGCCTAGTCTACTGAGCAAGTTCCAAGATAGCCAGGGCTACACAGAAAAACCCTGTCTTGAACACCTCCCCTCTGCACTTCCCCCCAAATAAAAAATAACTAAAAAGTAAGTAAATTAAAATAAAATAAAATTTAAAAATTGTTTTTAAAGAAGAATCAGAGCAAGATCCAGGACAGCCAGGGATACACAGAGAAAACCTGTCTCACCACAAAAAAAAAAAAAAAAAAAAAAATTAAGGTTATTGGAATTGCTTTTGGATTTGTTTGTTTTGAGTTGTTCTGTTTGGCATATTGTGTTTTGTGGAAAGAGATGGGGAATTATAATTTTATTTTAGACAGACGAATTGAAGATGGCTGTTGGATTGCTAAGTCAAGTAGGTGTTTGGATTTAAGTATCTGAAATTTAGAGGAAGGTGCTGTTAAGGTTTGAACCTGAAATGTCCCCCATAAGCTCATGATTTGAACTGTTGGTCTCCAGCTGTGGATATTTTGAAGGCCGTGGAGCTCTTAGGAGATGGGGCTGCTTAGCAGATGTATTCACTTGACATAGGCACTTTATGTTTCCTGTCTGCCATGATAGGAGCAGCCCACTACCATGATAGGAACAGCTCCTGCTGCATGCCTACCCTGCTATGATGACCCGAAATCCCTCTGCAACCCAGAGCCAAGGCCAAGGCCAAGGCCAACCACTCCTCCATATGTCATTTCTGTCAGGTGTTTTGGTCAGGAGGACACGGAAGCAACGGTGAACACACAGATTTGGAGATGTCCATGAAGACAGGCTGTTTAGAGTGTGAGACGGTAGGAGGTCCACCCAGGCCTCTTACCACACTCTTTCATCCAGCTGTCTGCTTGACAGCTCCACTCAGCTGTTCAAAAGATAGTCCAGGGGCTGGAGAGATGGCTCAGTGGTTAAGAGTACTGACTGTTCTTCCAGGAGACCTGGGTCCAATTCCCAGCATCCACATGGCAGCTCACAACCATCTGTAACTCCAGTTCTAGGGTACCAAAACATCAATGTACATAAAATAAATAAGTTATTAAAAAATAAAAAAGATAGCTGGGTGGTGGTGGTGCATGCCTTTAATCCCAGCACTCCAGAGGCAGAGCCAGGTGGATCTCTGTGAGTTCAAGGCCAACCTGGTCTACAGAGCGAGATCCAGAAGAGGCACCAAAACTACACAGAGAAACCCTGTCTCAAAAAACATAAATAAATAAATAAATAATAATAATAATAAAAAAGACAGTCCAAGCTCTCATGTCCAAATATGAACATCTGACCTTCACTGCTCCAGACAACCCCATGCACACCGTCCCCACTCAGCTGATGACAGCCATTCTTTTCGCTGACACCTACAGAATCCGACTTTACTTTTTCTCTCACTTCCCACAGCTCTGTGAGAGGATTCTGTGGGGCCTGCCTTCAGAATATGTGCAGAGTGTCTTCCAACCCCACCTTGCCGCGGCCATACCAGTCAGCTGTCATGAGTTCATTCTTGCTGGACCACAACAGTAGCTTCCCCACACTCTCCTTGCCTCCTGCCCATTCCTCTTCTTCACACACTCGCCAGAGTACTTCTTGAAATGTGTCAGATCCAGCCCCTCCTCCTGGCAAATCCTCTAACCTCCACCATGGGAACCAGAGCCAGCGCTCCTGGCCTGTCTCCTGTCTTCTCTCCATGGTTCTCTTGGTTCCAGCAACCTGGGTGGTTTTGTCTAACGCATGCCAGACACATTTCTGTTCACCATCCTCAGACTGTTCATATGACTTTCTTTTGTTTGTTGTTTGTTTTGTTTTTCAAGACAGGGTTTCTCTGTATAGTTTTGGTGCCTTTTCTGGAACTCGCTCTGTAGACCAGGCTGGCCTTGAACTCATAGAGATCCACCTGCTTCTGCCTCCCAAGTGCTGGGATTAAAGGCGTGTGCCACCACTGCTCGGCTTCATATGACTTTCTTTTGGTGTGTGTGTACATGTTCATGTATGTGTATACACATGTGAATATATATGTGTGGAGGCCTGAGATCAACACTGTCTTCCATCTTCCCCAGTCACTCTCCATGTTATTTTCTGAGACAAGGTTTCTCACTGACCCTGGGGCTTGTTGATTGACTGGACTAGCTGGCCAGCAAGCGCTGGGGAATCCTCCTGTCTCCACTTCCCCAGTGCTGAGATTACAGCTTTGTGCCTGCACACCTGGCTTTTGTTTTGTTTTTTGAGACAAGGTTTCTTGGTATAGCCTTGGCTGTCTTGGAATTTACTTTGTAGAGTAGGTTGGCCTTGAACTCACAGAGACCCACCTGCCTCTGCCTCCTGAATGCTGGGATTAAAGGCGTGCGCCACCACTGCCCTGCTACACACCTGGCCGTTTGTAGGGTGCTGGGGACCAGAACTCTGGTCTCGGCTTGCATGGTGAGAACTTGCTAACTGAGCTGTCCACCAGACAGCCCTCATCTGACTTTTTGGTGAGACTGCCTCCTCTATTAATATGATGGTTTTAATCCCTGCTCTTGCTTACTTAGATTGAGCTCTTCTTTGTTATATATCTCTCCACTTAATAACATATATATATATGATGTATGGATCTGAACATGAGTTCTTCAGCAGCCACTTGCTGGCCAAATCTTGGTTTGTCTTTTTCATTTGCTTACATTCCCTGATCATAGCAGATAGTAGATTGAATGATTGGATGTAGGGCATAATGCAATGTGTCTGATGGCCTCTGGGGCAGACTGATGGTTCATTCATTCATTTACTCACTCAGGGAGTTTTCTGCATCTACTGTGTAAAAGATTCTGGTATACCAATGTCTGGTATACCTGACAGGGTCCTCCTGTGTTAAGGAGTGACGTGGGGACAAGAGGTGGTACCAGCGTGTTTCGGGAGCAGCCTGGTATTTCAGGGGTTGGCAAAGTAAAGGAAACTGGCCTAAAGCAGATATCTTTCATCTGCTGCCTCAGAGCTCTAGACCTGTCTGTCCCTAGGTCAAAGAGTTGTTAGTTATTTATTTTGGTGCTCTTACCTCACGAGGAACACGTCCTGAACACGACAAATCCACAGAAGAGCTGTTTATTAATATAGGATAGAAAGAGAATGTGACAGGCCTGTGTGAAGCACACACGTGAGTGAGGAGACGAGAGAAGAGGAGAGAGAGGAAAGAGAGACCTGTGCAACATGGCGCCGGCTTTTTAAAGAATGGGCCGCACATGCGTACAGGACCGCATGTGGCTACTCCATGCATGCGTGTAGATTACATGGCCATGCGCGCTTTACGCAACCATGTAAAACCACTGAGTCCTAGTCACACAAGATGTTCTGACCTGGAAATGGCTATTTTGAACCAGAAATAATTCTGCGGTCCACTGGGCAAGCCCAACCGTGTGGACATGTTGTGATTTCCTATCAAGAGTACCATCCTAGGGTCAGGGCTTCAGTGCCGCCCCAGACCTGCGTGGGTCAGCCTTCCCGTCTTTCCCTTTTTCATCCCTTGTTAACTGTCTGGGGCTGACCAAGTTCTAGAGCAGGTTATGTTGGCCACTGCAAGGGGGACTGAGAAGACCTGCCAGTTAGGTAGATGAGAGATCTAGAGAGGTTTCTGGTTAACTAGTGTCTTTCTGTTGGTTCATTTATGTAGAGGTCAGAGGACAACATTCGGGAGTCAGTTCTCACCTTCCACATTGCTGAGGCAAGATGTTTCTTGTTTCTATAGCCTTGCTTCTTATTCTAGGCTAATAGGCCCGCAATCTTCTGGGCAATTCTTCTGTCTCCACCTCCCCTCTTGCTATAAGCATGTTGGCATTACAGATGTGAGGCACTGCACCCAGATGTTAATTTTTTTAACCATTATTTATTTTATTGTTTTTGTGTGTTGTGGGTGCACATGTACCCTAGTGCATGTATGGAGATGAGAGAGGACAACTCACGTGAGGGAGCTGGCTCTCTCTTCCACCAAATGGGTTCTGGACATTGAACTCAGGTCATCAGCTTGGTGGTGAGGGCCTTTCCCCATTGACCTATCTCCCTCACTGCTTTCCTCCTAGGTTCTGGGAATCAAATTTGGATTGTCAGGCTGCGTGGCTAGCACTGAGCCATCCAGGTTCTCTCCTCCTCTGTCTCTGTATCTCTCTGGTATTGGGCATTGAACACAGAACTCAGACACACCAGGCAACTCTACCACTAAACTGCATCTCCAGTCAATCAGTGGGCTTTTCAACATGAAAGTTTCAGAAGGACTGACATGCGTGATACTATGGTTTGAGCCTATTGCCCGGAAGTGTACATGTTGAGATATATGGCTGGTGCACTGATAGGAAATCACATGTCCACACGGTTGGGCTTGCCCGGTGGACCGCAGAATTATTTCTGGTTCAAAATAGCCATTTCCAGGTCAGAACATCTCGCGTGGCTAGGACTCTGTGGCTTTACATGGTTGTGTAAAGCGTGAGGCCATGTAATCTACGCGCATGCGTGGAGTAGCCACATGCGGTCCTGTACGCATGCGCGGCTCACTCTTTGAAAAGCCTCTTTAAAAAAGCCGGCGCCATTTTGCACAGGTCTTTCTTCTCTCTCTCCTCTCTCTCCTCTCTCTCTTCTCTCTCTTCTTTCTCTCTCCTCCTCTTCTCTTGTCTCCTCACTCACGTGTGTGCTTCACACAGGCCTGTCACGTCTCTTCCTATCCTATATTAATAAAAACTCTTCTGTGGTCTTCTCGTGTTCGGAACGTCTTCTCGCAGGGTAAGAGCGCCAAAATAACTAACTAACATGCATGCCTGTCATTCCAGTACTCTTTTGATCTACACATGGAGTTCCAGGAGAGTCAGGGCTGCATAGTAGGACCTTGTCTTTAAAAGAAAAAAAAGGTATATGTGTTGGAAACAGAGTCCCTCAATTGATATGATAGTGTTTGGAGTGGAGCCTTGGAGAGGTAATTAGCATTAGACCCTGTGACGGCGTCCGTGGATTTTTTTTTCATCCGTGGATTTTTAAGTGAAAGAGAGACAGAGCTAGGATGTTTGCTCTTTCTCAGTATGTCACATGACACTTTCCACTGTGTTGCTTCAGCAAGAAGGTCCTCACCAGATTCGAAGCAGATGTTGGCCCCATGCTTAGGGATTTCCCAACCTTTAAAACTGTGAGCCAAATAATTCTCTCATCTTCTACAAATTACTACAAATGAACTAAAACAGCAGATAAGCTAAGGCAAGAGATGGCAGGAGGAGGATCTGCTTGCCCTCCTACACATAGAATTCCCTGGCCCCCAGGCCTTAGAGGACACTGGAATCTCTAGGGTGGGGCTATCTGAGTACGGGTGGAATCCGTCACATTGCTTAGGCTTGTAGGTTGGTTCTAGACAGAGGTTGGTGTAGCCTATGACTTTGGGCCTCACCTCTCACTCCCACACTCTGGCTACTTCAGACTGTTTATGGAGACAGAATATTCATAAATTTTACAGGCCTCAATCAAATAAATAAATAAATGGCTAGGGGAAATTATGAAAGCCTGTATTAAGCAAATAAATAAATGACTAGGGAAAAATAAATACATCAGTTTTACAGACTAGACATGAACTTACCGTGTAGCCAGGCTAGCATGAAACTCCTCATCTTCCTGCCTCAGCCTCCTGAGTGATGAGATTACAGGTGTGTGCCGACTGAGGTTTTCTGTGAAGCCCAAGCTGGCTTCACATTTGATATGTAGCTCAGGCTAGCCCTGAATTTGCAATCTTTCTGTCTCCGGCAAGTGCTAGATAATAAGCACATGCCACACTATACCTGATCATGGCCCAGTGCTGTAAAACAAACAAACAACATAAAAAAAGCACTGTATGTTTTTATTTATTAGTTTATTTGAATCAGCTTGCTGTGTGTGGTGACACAGGCCTTTGGTCTCAGCGCTCGGGAGGCAGAGGCAAGCAGATCTCTGTGAGTTTGAGGCCAGCCTGGTCTACAGAGCGAGTTCCGGGTCAGTCAACAAACACTACCTAGTGAGACCCTGTCTCAACACAAACAAGTGGACTGGTGACAGTTCAATTTTGAGATTTTGGGGAAACAAAATGAGTTCTTACTTACTAAGGCCCCTTCATTTGTCTCTAATGCCAAAGCAGGCTTGCCCAGACTAATTTACAGAGAGATCATTTTCTCCAGTAGAGAAGAATTGGGAACACAAAGGTATTATTGTTTCTTTAGACAGAGTTCCACTCTGTAGCCCTGGCTGACCTGAAACTCACTCTGTAGACTATGCTGGCCTTGAACTCACAAAGATCCATATTGATCTGTCTCCTGAGTTCTGGCATTAAGACATGTGTCATCATGTCCAGCTCCATTTTATACCTCAAGGCAGGGTCTCTTACTGAATGCAGAGTGTGCAGATTTGGTTAATCGGGCCAGCTTGTTCCAGAGAATGCAGGAAGCCAGCCACACCACCCTGACTTAAAATGAGAGCTGGATCTGAACGCTGGTCCTCATATTTTACTGCAAATGTGCTTTCCCCACTGAGCCATAACTTCAGCTTCCTCCAGTATAATTTTTTGAAAATAAAATACCAAGCTGGATATAATGGTACAGGCCTGTAATCCCAGGACATGGGATTATGAGTTCAAGGTCAGCCTTCTCAAAAAAAAGAAAGAAAAATCAAAATCACTTCAATCCTCAGGCACCTTCAACCATGGCTATGGGTGCTGCTCAAGGAAAAATTCCAACCCAGCAATGTCTTCCATTTATCTTCTTCCTCCTTTTTATGTGCATTGGTGTGAAGGTGTCGGCTAACCTGAAACTGGAGTTACAGGCAGTCTTGAGCTGCCACATGGGTGCTGGGAATTGAACCTGGGTCCTCTGGAAGAGCAGCCAGTGCTCTTAACTGCTGAGCCATCTCTCCAGCTCCTCGTTCATATTCTTGATTCAACACAAGAAGACTCAGGGACTGCCTGGGGAGCCTTTCTCACTTTCACAGTGAAGTCCTATCTGTCCCTTCTCAGGTCATCCAGTCCTAGCCACACAGAGTCTGATCGGATAACCTCACCTCCCACATTTCCCTGGGGGCCCAGCAAGCTAGAACCGCCTCTTTGCCCTGCTGCTGGCTGCTCTTCCCTCCAACAGAGGAATGACAGACCTCTCCAGCCAGCTCTACTCTGCTCCTGGGCTTGGCACCTCACTGTTCTCACCTCTCAAGGTCTCTGCCTCTTTGATCCCTTCCCAGGCCCCAGGCTGTCCAGTACGTGTCAATCTGGGTCATTCTCTGGGTCTGGACCTTCAGCCTCCTCTTGACCCTGCACCGCACCCTCTGCATCCATCATTCCATCTCTCTGCTCCCAGGCACAGCACAGTTTCCATGCTGCTTCTCTATCTTTATTTCTCTTCTCAGTAATGTGTGGAGCAGGGCTCGGGGGCTCACTCCTGTAATCCTAGCATTTGGGAGGCTGAGGCTGGAGAATCACTGCTAGTTTCAGGCCAGCCTGGGAAAACTAAGACACCGTGTCAAAAACAAAGGTTGTGTACCTGGGAGGCTGAGGCAGGAGGATCTGAAGCTCAAGGCTAGCCTGGGCTGCAGAGTGAGTTCCAGGCCAGCCTGGTCTACAAAACAAGATGCTAGGGAATCGTGGTACATGCCCATAACCTCAGTGCTGAGGAGGCAGAGGCAGGAGGAGCTCCAGCTTGAAGATTCCTACTGTCTGTTGAATAGTGTTCTGTAGTATCTCTTTAAATCAAGTTTGTAGAGAAAATTTCTTGGGTTTTGTTTTTTTTATTTTTTTATTTTTTTAAATTAAATTTTTTTACATTAATTGTATTGATTTATTACAGTCATGATATTATGTCCTGATACTACTGTCCATTTGTGGGACTTTTCCATCACACAAAACAGAGATTCTGTACTTAGGAAATCATTGCTCTATATTCCTTTTTTCTCCATCTTGAGGTAATGTCTATGCTTTCTGTCTCTATGAATTTGTATATTCTATATATTTCATGTAATACAATTCTATAGTATTGGCCCTTGTTTTGAATGTAAAAACATTTTATGTACAACTGCAGGAGAAATAATACACAGATAGCTTGAACATTAAAAAAAACAGCTTATAATTAAAAAGTCCAGGGTTATTCTAAACAGTAAAGTATTTTCTCTGTAGAAAAATAGTAAGAATGATTTGCCTTTAGTTTCATGTATATCTGTACACAGGAGTGTGTCAGATCTCCTGGAGCTGGAGTTCCAGGCACTTGTGAGTCACCTGATGTGTGTGTGTGTGTGTGTGTGTGTGTGTGTGTGTGTGTGTGTGTGTGTGTTAGGAACTGAATTCAGGTCCTCTGGGAGAACAGTAAAAGCTCTCAGTGGCTAAGCCATCTCCTTACCCCCCACACCTCTTTCTCTTATTTTTATTTTTTTATGCGTGTGAGTGTTTTGCTTGCATGTATTAAGTGTACCACAAGCAGTGCCTGGGGAGGGCAGAAGAGGGCAGAGGGCATCAGGTCCCCTGGAACTAGAGTTAGAGACAGTTGTGAGCCACTCTGTGGGTGCAGGGAACTGGACCCCAGCTCTCTGCAAGAGCAGCCAGTGCTCTTAACTGCTGAGCCATCTCTCTAGCCTCTGTTTGTTTTATTTTGTTTTATTTTATTTTCCGAGATAGGGTTTCTCTGTGTAGCCTTGGCAGTCCTGGAACTTGCTCTGTAGACCAGGCTGGCCTCGAACTTTGAGGCCTGCCTCTGGCTCCCAAGTGCTGGGATTAAAGAGATGCACCACCACAGCCTGGATTTTTTTTGTAATGGGGTTCATACATCCAGGTCTAGCCTTGAGCTCTCTATGCCTTTACCTCCTGAGTACTGGGACTACAAGGTACCCACACCACTATGCCCCCCCCCCAACCCTCTTAAATATAACAAGAACAGCTAGTGACATGTGGAAATACATATCCAACACCCACCATGTACTGGGAACAGTTCAGACTTTGGGGGACACTGGAGTCAGGTGTGGTGACTCAGAGATGGTGTCAGGAGGATCAGGACTTCAAAGCCAGCCTTGACTACCTGAGACCTAAGTCCAAAAGTAAACAGACTATCCCCCAATAACAAAATATGACAGATGTGTGGGATAGAGGTTCATGTTGCAAAGCAGAGCAGAGAGCTGGGGAATGTGGTGAGGTCTGGGTGTGGCCCAAGCAGATGCCCCTGAGTGGAGAAGAGAGGGAGAAGATACCACGTGGATACCTGGGGAAGAATGTTCCAGACAAAAACCTGAGGAGTGGCCAGGCAGTGGTGGCACATGCCTTTAATCCCAGCACTCGGGAGGCAGAGACAGGTGGATCTCTGTGAGTTCGAGGCCAGCCTGGGCTACAGAGTGAGTTCCAGGAAAGTCACAAAGCTACACAGAGAAACCCTGTCTCAAAAAACAAAACAAAAACAAACAAACAAACAAAAAATCCCTGAGGAGTGAAGCAAGCCTGGCTGGTTTTCATACCCAGAGATCTGGGGAAGGAGAACAGTGAGAGCAGTCAGCCTGGAGCTAGGGGAGCAGAGGAAAGGGCAGGGAAGGTGACCCCAGGGCCAAGAGCGACCGCTCTGGCTTCAGTCTGGGTGGAGAACTGGAAGATTCTGAGCAGCAGTTTGTTTGTTTTTGAGAGGGTTTCTGCAGCCCAGGCTGGCCTAGAACTCTATGTAGCCAAGGCTGACATTGGCTTTCTTATCTTTCTGTCTCCACCCCCAAGTGCTATGACAGGCATGTGCCCATTATGTTTATGGCCCTAAAATAGCCCGAGTCCTTAGAGTGTGGCAGAGCATCTAGGAATCCCACTAGCCTGGGGTAGAGGTCCTTTATCTGTGGTCAGCCCTTTAAGGCTAGGAGGAAAGTAACTCAGCTCCCCCATCTGCTCTTTTCACCATTTCCTCTCATTTTCTCCCCGTTCCCCCATCCCTATTATTTTGTGACTGTCTGTCTCTTTACAGTGGTTCTGCATACTTCTCCTGACTGTCCTCCGAGAATTTGTTCCACCACTCTGTCTTCTGCCTCTCTCATTACCCTGTCCCTGGTTACCCCAGTCTCTTTCCTTTGGTAATCTTCCCAGAGCAAACAAGTGCACCCATGGTGATGCGATGGGATGGCTCACCTCCGGTGCTGGCGCTGCTGGGGGCCTGTTCCTTCCTCCTTGCTGGAATTGGGAGCCATACTTTTTCGTTTGCTGGTTTTTGTGGTGCTGAGGATCACCTTGAAAAGCTGCGCAAGGGCTGTGCCATTAATTCTCAGGCCAGAATTAACTATGTTAAATTGGGGCTGGAGAGATGGTTCAATGGTTAAGAGTACATTTTGCTCTTGTAGAGGACCCAGGTTCTATTCCCAGCCCCACATGGTAACTCCCAACCATCTGTGACTCCAGTCACTTGGCTCCCTTCTGGCTGCTGCAGTCACCAGGCACACACGGTACATGTACATCCATGCAGGCAGAACACTCACACGCAGGCAGAATTAAATACATAAATCCTAAGAAGTGAAAGTGTTGCTGGGTGGTGGTGGTGGTGGTGAACACCTTTAATTCCAGCACTTGGGAGGCAGAGGCAGGTGGATCTCTGTTCCAGACCAACTGAAGTCTGCAAGTGAGTTTGGGTATCAAGGGCTGCACAGTGAGACCCCATCTCTAAAAAAAAAAGTAGCATTTTTATAATTTAATACACATATGAAATGTATTTCGATCATATTCACTCCCCCACTGCTGTTCCAACTCTTTCCAGACTCACCCTCCATTCCACTCAAATTAATTTTTTTATTTTGATACTTTGTGTGTGTGGTATTTGTGTGTGTACATGTTCATATGTACATGTGTGCTTGTGCGTGGAAGCCAGAGGTCAATGTCAGATGTCTTCCTCTATGGCTATCCACCTTAAAATATTTTTACATCAATTAATTGTTAATTAGTTTGCATGTGTGTCATGGCACAAATATGGACGCCAGGGGACAACCTGTAAGAGTAATTTTCTCCTTCTGTTTTGTGGGTCCTGAGGATAGAACTCTAGTGATCAGGCTTGGAAGCAAGCTCCTTGATCTGCTGAGCCATCTCACCTGCCCACCAACTTCATTTTTTTTTAAAAGCCTATTAGTGGTGGCACAAGCCATTGATCCCAGCACTTGGGAAGCAGAGGCAGGCAGATCTATGAGTTTGAGGCCAGCCTGGTCTACAGAGTAAGTTCCAGTATAGCCAGGGCTACACAGAAAAACCAATTTTTTGAGTGGTGCTCAGGAGACAGCTTTTGGGAGTGGTTCTCATCCTCTACCAAGTTGAAGCATAGTCTTTTATTTTTATTTTTTTATTTTTTATTTTTTTGGAGCTGAGGATCGAACCCAGGACCTTGTGCTTGCTAGGCAAGCGCTCTACCACTGAGCTAAATCCCCAATTCCTATTTTTATTTTTTTTAAGACAGGGTTTCTCTATGTAGCCCTGGATGTCTTGGAACTCACTGTGTAGCCCAGGCTGGCCCTGAGCTCACAGAGATCCGCCTGCCTCTGCCTCCCAAGTGCTGGGATTACAGGTGTGCATCACAGTCTCTCTTACTGTTTCTGCTTCCCTGAGCACTCCAGACAAGGTGCTTCTGCCTGACCCTCCTGTCTGTGCCTCCCATCCCCCTCTAGTTCTGGGGTCACAGATACATGCTACCACACCCAGCCTTTACATGTGGGCTTTAACTCAGGTTGTCAGGCTTTTTTGGTAAGTACATTTATTTTTTTCCTACTGGGCCATCTCCCCAGCCCTCCACCTTGATTTTTGAGAGAGGGTTTCTTATCACTCTGTTTAGCAAGATTGGTTGCTTTTTTTGATCCTCATGTTTCAATCTAACACTGGGTTTATAAACAGGAGTTGGGCCCAGCTTTTTTGTTTTGTTTTTATTTTTTTGAGACAGGGTTTCTCTGTGTAACAACCTTGGCTGTCCTAGAACTCACTCTGTAGACCAGGCTGGCCTCGAACTCACATGGATTCACCTGCCTTTGCCTCCCACTGGGATTAAAGACATGCACCACCATCGCCTGGCATGCCCAGCTTTTTACATGGGTGCTGGGGATTCAAACACAGGCACTCATGCTTGTCTGGCAAGCCCTTTACCCACTGGGCTGTCTCCCCAGACCAGCTTTTCTCTTTTGATTGTTAGAATCCAGCCCCAGTGGTTTCCACTGGAGAACGTTATTTACTGTGTTCAGTCTAGAGCGTGTCCCTGTATGGCCTTGTGAGTTTCAGCTAGGCTAGTTTTCTACTTCAAGGATTTCTGATTGGCTCTTCCTCATCTTGTTTCATTTCTGCCTATTGTTGCTTAATAATTTCACTTCGAAATGGAAAGTATGCATTCATGTCTGGTTATTTGCAACACTACTGGTTCTAAAGTTCCTAATACTTTTTACAGACTTCCCAAGGAAATCTGAGAAAATTTCTGATCTGATGTGAAGGTCCAAGGCTGTCTTTCTCACTGGTAAAGAACCTTCTTTGTGCTGTCAGATTTTGGTTCAAAGCTCTTCATTGCTCTGTCTTATTTTCCTTGTGATGTGTTCAGGATTTCATGAAGCCCAGGCTGGGTTCAAAAAGCTGTGTAGCAGAGGGTGGCCTTGAACTCCTAATCCTCCTGTCTTTACCTCCCAAGGGCTAGGATAACGGGTATGAGTTACCCTGCGGATCCAAGGCTCTATTTGTGTGAGAAGGTATTTACCTAGGGCCTCTCTTCTCACTTTCCCTCATTTCTTCCCAAGGTGCTTCTCTGTGTGGCTGGGGGTGGCTCTGGCCTCCACCTGGAGTCAGGGCTCCACATCAGGGGTGTGTGGGATGGTGAAGCTAGTTGTGGGAGCAGCAGAGAGCTCAACTGTGTGGGCTTCATCTTACCTCCTTAGTGCTGAGACAGCCATAGTCTCCAGCCTGACTTCCCACTTAAAAATATTTCTTTTAGGGGCTGGGGATTTAGCTCAGTGGTAGAGCGCTTGCCTAGCAAGCGCAAGGCCCTGGGTTCAGTCCTCAGCTCCGGAAAAAAAAAAAAATTTTTTTTTGACTGGTAACGGTGCACATTGGCAGAGGCAGGTGGATCTCTGTGTGTTCCAGGCCAGCCTAGTCTACAGATCAAGTTCCAGGACAGCAGCGAGGGCTACATGGAGAAACCCTGTCTCAAAAAATCATTCTATATCCCTATCTATCTATCTATCTATCTGTCTGTCTGTCTGTCTGTCTGTCTGTCTATCTATCTATCTATCATCTATCTGTCTGTCTGTCTGTCTATCTATCTATCTATCTATCTATCTATCTATCTATCTATCATCTATCTATCTATCTATCTACCTACCTACCTACCTATCTATAATTTTTTGTTTAATTATTTTTTACTAGTTTTTTAAGTATATGGGTGGGTGTGAGTGCATGTGAGTGTAGGAGCCTGTTAAGTCTAGAAAAGGACATTGAGCTGGGCGGTGGTGGTGCATGCCTGTAATCCCAGCACTCAGGAGGCAGAGACAGGTGGATCTCTGTGAGTTCGAGACCAGCCTGGGCTACAGAGTGAGATCCAGGACAGCCACCAAAAACTACACAGAGAAACCCTATCTCGAAAAACCAAAAAAAAAAAAAAAAAAAAAAAGAAAGAAAGAAAGAAAAGGACATTGAATTCCTGAAGATGGGTGCTGGGATTGGTTCCTCTGTAAGAGCTATACACACTCTTAACCATTGAACCATCTTTCCAGCCCCCCTCTCCTCTCCAATCACCCCCAAGTCCCCCACAAGGTTCTTCTGTATAACCTTGGCTGGCCTGGAACTCAGGCTGGCCTCACATTCAGAGATCTGCCTGCCTCTGCCTCCAGCGAACTGGGTGGGATTCAAGGCGTGCACTACCACCAACCAGCACCCCCTTTTTATTCATGGGTATGTTTGTGGGTGTGGGTACATGAGGATACCAGAAGAGGGTGCTGGATTTTCTGGAGCTGGAGTTACGGGCAGTTGTGAACACCTGATGTGAGTGCTAGGGTCTGGGTCTTCATCTGGAAGAGCAGAAAGCATTGTTAACCATCTCATTTCACCAGCCAGCCTGTCTGTCTGTCTGTCTCTGCCTGACTTCCTGCCTTCTTTCTTTCATTCTTCCTTTCTTGAGATGGTTTCTTGGAGCATAGGCTGGCCTCAAACTTACTATGTAGTCAGGGATGACCTTGAACTTCTGATCCTCCTGTCTCCACCTCCCCAGTACTTTCATCCACCAACTACTGTCCACATTCCACCCTTAGAGACCCTCAAGTTTGAGACTTCAGTTCTACCATCCCCCTAGGCTTCTATCTACTCTGGTTCCTGGGGATTTGTCAGAATCTGTTACGTCTTTTTAAAAGTCGCCTTTATATTTTAAATGTCACAGCTAGGTGTACAAGCAAGGGGTTTTTGAAGGCCTAAGCTCACATCCTTGCACTGAGTTCAACCCCCTCACACCTGGTCTTTATTTTCCATCCACTGTTGAAACCACCAAAGGTAAGGTCTTTGAAGGATGCTTCTCTGTCCTAATCTTACTTGACTCTTCCTTGGCTTTTGACACACCTGACCTCCCTGCTAGTATTTTTCAATTAACTTAATTTATTAAACTTTTTTTTTCCAGAGCTGAGGACCGAACCCAGGGCCTTGCGCTTGCTAGGCAAGTGCTCTACCACTGAGCTAAATCCCCAACCCCAATTTATTAAACTTTTACTTTTTTTTAATCTTTTTTTTAAAGATTTACTTATTTATTATTATTTATTATTTATTATTACATATATGACTCCAGGCCAGAAGAGGGCACCAGATCTCATTACAGATGGTTGTGAGCCACCATGTGGTTGCTGGGAATTGAACTCAGGACCTCTGGAAGAGCAGTCAGTGCTCTTAACCTCTGAGCCACCTCTCCTGCCCTTACTTTTTAAAAAGCTAATTTACAGCCAGGTGGTGGTGGTGCACGCCTGTAATCCCAGCACTCAGGAGGCAGAGGCAGGTGGATCTCTGTGAGTTCGAGTCCAGCCTGGTCTACAAATCGAGTTCCAGGACAGGCTCCAAAGCTACAGAGAAACCCTGTCTCAGAAAAAAAAAAAAAAAAAAACAAACAAAAAAACGAACAAACAAACAAAAAACTAATTTACATGTATTTACTTATCTATCTATTTTTTTTTTATTATACTTCTGCCATGTGTATCATCAGGCTTGACAGCAGATACCTTTATCTGCTAAGCCATCTTTACTTCTTTTTTCTTTTCTTTTCCTTTTTTAAAAAATTTTTTTGAGACAGGGTTTCTCTGTGTAGCTTTGGCTTCCCTGGAACTCACTCTGTAGAGCAGGCTGGCCTCTGCCTCAAGTGCTGGGATGGTGGCACAGGCCTTTGATCCCAGCACTTGGGAGGCAGAGAGGCAGGCTAATCCTAGCCTGGTCTAAAGAGCAAGTTCCAGAAGTTCCAGGCTAGCTAGGGATACACAGATATTTCCCTGTCTCAGGAAAAAGAGAGAGAGAGAGAGGGAGAGAGAGAGAGAGATTTCTATGTTTTCATGTTTTTTTCTAGATCCCTTTTTTTGGCTATTCATTTATGAATGAACTGTGTGTGTGTGTGTGTGTGTGTGTGTGTGTGTGTGTGTGTGTGTGTATGTGTGTGTGTGTGTGTGTGTGTGTGTGTATGTGTGTGTGTGTGTGTGTGTATGTGTGTGTGTGTGTGTGTGTGTATGTGTGTGTGTGTGTGTGTGTGTATGTGTGTGTGTGTGTGTGTGTGTGTGTGTGTGTGTGTGTGCGTGTCCATAGCCATGGATAGAGTGTAGAGGTCACAGGACTACTTGTGGAGTCAGTTACTTCCTCCCACCTTCACAGGGCTCCGGGGGTTGAACTCAGGCCCTCAGGCTGTGTGGCAGCACTTGCCCGCTGAGCTCTGGCAGGCCCTGTTTCTTTGAGACCTGATTTCATACCGAAGGCTGGCTTTAAAGTTGCCTTGCAGCTGAGGCCGGCTTCACGGGTGTGCCCCACCCACCACACCTGGCCATGCTCTTAGTTTTATTTCTCTGTTTATTACTGTATCCACATCCCATGTTCTAATTAGTGTAGATTCTGTTTACTGTTGGTGGGCGTGTCTCTCACCTCTGTCTTCCTTTCTCAGAAAACTTCTACTAGTTCTTTCTCCTTGGTTTTTTTTTTTTTTGCCAGAGCTGAGGATCGAACCCAGGGCCTTGCGCTTGCCTAGCAAGCCACTGAGCTAAATCCCCAACCCCCCCCCCTTTTTTTGTAAACTTTAGAATCAGCTTATCTGTGTCATAAAAAATTACTAGTGTTTTTATTAAGATAATGTTTAGGGCTGGAGGGGAGTGCTTGCCTGGCATGACCCTGGGTTCAGTCCCCAGTAACTGATCAAAACAAAAACAAAACAAACAACAAAGAACCCAACAACAACAAAATCCACCCCACCCCACCCCCCAACAAAACAAAACAAAACAAAACAAAACAACAAAAACCAAGTTCATTCTCAGACAAATGTGGCTCTTTCTGGGGATTCGTACCCCAAGAATGAGTGTGCCTGCTCCCCATCCTTTACTCTGTTATGCTCCCAGCCTGAGTGGAACACTTCCCTTGCACAGTTTTCTTTCTTTCCATGTTTCCTGATGTCATTGTGCTGTCTTGTAAGCGGTCCCTGTCCCTGCCCCGCCCCCAGGTCTTACTAGGTAATGCTGGCTGGCCTGGAAGTCTTTCTTTAGACCAGGCTGTCCTCGAACTCACAGAGATCTGTCTGCCTCTGCCTCCCGAGTGCTGGAATTAAAGGCGTGCGCCACTACTCTGGCAGCATTACTTTTTGTAAACAAAGTAGTAAGGTGGGTGCTGTTTAGATTTAGGACTGAGAGACAAATGATAAAAACAAACTCAGTTTCTAGCTCATTTGGGGGTCTAAGTGAGCTCGGCTTTCCCAGTCTCTTTGACCTGTCTGAGGCGTCTTTAGGAAAATGCACGTGGTCTTTGTAGACCTTCAGCAGTGGTGTCAGTTTCCTGACTGCCAGAAGTGTTGGAATTCCTGGCCACTCCCCTAGACACATGACCGCGCATTCGAAGTTCAGTAGCAAGCAAGGGGTCTTACGTCCTATGTAATCCGTGAGCTGCGTGATCGTGTAATTTGTGCGCATTGTGGTCACGCAATCTATGTGCATGTGTGGTTTAGCTCCTTAAGCCCGTATGCGCAGGTGCAGGGGAATCCATAAGAAGCAGGACACAGACTCCTCCCCTTCTCCTCCTCCCCGCCCTCTCTCTCTGCACGTCTTCCACAGGCCTGGTCGTGCTCTCCTCTGACCCTCTCTTCTAATAAAATTCTGATAGTGGGTTTTGTCATGCCTCCTGGCCTTTCTCACACAGTAACAGTGCCGGTTGATGAATAACATTGCGCTGCCTCCACATTAAAACCAACAAAAAGGAAAGGCAAACCGGATCCCCAGATGAGGGCTTCTTTGCTCCTGGACTTCCCTTCATTTTCTTTCTGGCCTGCCTCAGATGGAGTTTCTTCAGTGAAAGTTGAAATAAATGAAAGAACCTTGAAAGAATCAGCAGACAAGCCGGGTGGTGGTGGTAGTGGCAGCGGAGAGGTGACGGTGGCCACGTACGCCTTTAATCCCAGCACTTGGGAGGCAGAGCAGGTGGATCTCTGTGCGTTCAAGGCCAGCTTGGGCTACAAATCGAGTACGGGAACAGCCAGGGCTACAAGAGAAACTTTATCTCAAAAAACAAACACACAATAACAAAAATAAAAAATTTTTAAAAAAGAAGAAAAGGGACAGAAAGACAAAAAGTAAAAGCTGTTTTAGGAAGTGTAACTGCAGGTCTGTAAGCTATTGTGCTAAGAAGAGATTCTGGGACAGAAAAGTAAGGAAGGAGTAGGGATTCTGGGAAAGAAAAGGATATTATCTCCTTAGAGGGCTAATTATACCTCCCATCTCCTTAGCATTGCTTAAGACCAGCCTGCCTTCTTGAGGGGTGATTCTTTGGCCAAGTGATTGATCTACCTACCCAACTGGATTATAGTTCAGGCACATCTCCACCCAGAGGTAGATACCATTCTCTTGGTTAGGAAGCAATAGCTTTTCCGAAATGGAACTTCAATGCTACTGTAACAACTCCTACCCCAGTTTATGTAGAAACATGTTCATGTGGCTTGTGTCCCTCATCACCTCAAGCAGCTAGAGAGCAGGCTCTACCAAGTCAGCTTTGGGATATTCCATCACTTCTAATTTAGCCCCAAGGAAAAAGGTGCTTAATAAATGATTAAATAACTCAGCCTGGCAGTGGTGGTGCACGCCTTTAATCCTAGCATTCGGGAGGCTGAGGCAGACAGATTTCTGTGAATTGGAGGCCAGCCTGGTTTACAAAATGAGTTCCAGGACAGCCAAGGCTACAAAGAGAAACCCTGTCTCAAAAAATTATAAAAGAAAAATAATAAAATAATAACTCAATGAATCTAAAACTCAAAGCATTTCCCCAGAGTTCTGTTAATCCTGAGACCAAAGTCTCAGAAGGCTTGGTTGAACTTTTAACCTTTCCTAGGAGTCCTAGATAAATTGGGTCAGCTCTGCACTCCACCCCACCCCCATGGGTGGAGTGAGCTAACAATTTCAGGATGGTGTATGCTTGTATTGATTTCTACTGGAGTAGGCTATGGCCATTTACAGACTGAAAAGACCTTCTGTGCTTGTTTATTTGCTCTTTGGTTTATTTTGCTCTTCCTGCCCACTTTAAGCACAGCCTGAAGGATCTAATTTCCCTTGGTCACTCACAGGGATGCCTGTGGCTTCCCTTTTTTTTTTTTTTTTGGTTTTTCGAGACAGGGTTTCTCTATGTAGTTTTGGTGCCTGTCCTGGATCTCACTATGTAGACCAGGCTGGCCTCGAACTCACAGAGATGCCTGGCTCTGCCTCCCTAGTGCTGGGATTAAAGGTGTGTGCCACCACTGCCTGGTGGCTTCCCTCTTCTTTTTTTTAAAAACATTTTTTAATTATTTATTTATTATGTACACAGAAGAGGTTGCCAGATCTTATTACAGATGGTTGTGAGCTACCATGTGGGTGCTGGGAATTGAAGTTTGGTGCCTTTTCCTGCTGAGCCCTCTTCCTTGCCCCATTTTTTTTTTTAAGTAGAGGAAAGTTTCATGATTTTTGGTATCCCAAGGAAGGACATAAGCATCTAAACTGCAGAGTGTTGTGGAATATTACTTTAACTATCTAAAGATGTGTTGTATTTGTTTATGCTGCATTTGTTTAACTATGTAAAGGCTTGTTACATTTGTTTATGTTGCATTTGTTTAAATATATAAAGATGTGTTGCTGTTTTACCTTACCTGCCTAAGACACCTGATTGGTCTAATAAAAAGCTCAACAGCCAATAGCTAGGCAGGAGAGGAACAGGCAGGGCTGGGGGCAGAGAGAGTACTAGGACTCAGGGTTCCAGAGAGGAGAGAATGAGGAAGAAAGAGAGGGAGATTCCTGGGCACCCAGGCAGCTGCCAGCCAGCCAGACACAGAGTAGGACGTACAAAATGAACAAAAGGTAAAAAGCCCCGAGGCAAAACACAGATGAAGAGAAACAGGTTAAATTAAGTTATAAGAGCTAGTGGGACAAGATTGGACTAGGCAGAGAGTTGTGTAGCTTGGTCTATTTGAGGGGCCCCTGGCAGTGGGATCCGGATCTATCCCTGGTGCATGAGCAGGCTTTCTGGAACCCATTCCCTATGGTTGGACGCCTTGATACAGGGGAGAGGGGCTTCCTCCTGCCTCAATTGCAGGTACTAGGCTTTGCTGACTCCCCAGGAGGGAATGGGGGAGGAAGGCTGGGGAGAGTGGAAGGAGGGATAAGAGGGGATTTGTGGTTGGTATGTAAAACAAATAAAAATGTTTTTTAATAAAAAAGAAATTAAAAAAAGAGCTAGTGAGACAAGTATTAGATAAGGCCAAGTATTCATAACTAATAATAATAAGTCTCCATAATAATAATAATGATCTGGGGGCTGGCAGTCTGAGAAAGCCTAAACAATGCTTCAGCTCCTGTACAACAAAGGCAGTTGGAGGGTGGGGGAAGGGGAATGAGAGTAGTCCGAGGCATTGTGAGGGGCCCAGGCCACCAGAGGAAAATCTGAGCTGGGCAGTGACGAGGCCCAGGTCTGACTCTTGGCAGGCTCCGAGTCTTGCTTTAAAGGTACTTCCTGTTCCCACCCTCTCAGCCTGGACAGGGCAAATCATTCCAGACTCATTTATGGAGGGTTCTGCCCAGCTTGCCTTTCCCCAGAGGGTATTTCATCCCTTTACAGGTTTCTCAGAGCTGTTGCAGTAGGCCTCACAAACTCTCCGAGTCCTGCTTCTCAGGCCTACAGAGAGGCCATTGGGTCTCTGCCTATAGGTAGACACAGGTGCTGTGCCCTGAAACTGTCTCATGAGCCCAGGCCTGCGGAGGGATTAGACCTGGGTTCTGATCCTAGCTCTTCTATCAACAAAGTGTACTCCAAGCTGAACTTGAATTGAGTGGAGTTTAATCCCAACAAAGGGAGGCAGAGACAGGCAGATCTCAGTGAGTTGGAGGCCAGCCTGGTCTACAAAGCAAGTGCCAGGACAGCCAGAGCTATTACACTTAGAAACCCTGTTTGGAAAAACAAAACAAAAAACAAACAACCAAACCAAACCAAACCAAAACACAAAAAGACAAAGGCAAGGGATTTGATCTTAAAATGTAAAGATTTGTTTTTGTCTTTGTTTTGAGACAGGGTTTCACCATGTAGCTCTGGCTCTGGAACTCACCATATAAACCAGGTTGATCTTGAACTCACAGAGATCCTCTTGCTTTTGTCTCCAGAGCTCTGGGATTAAAGGTGTGCCACCACTGTGTCTTGAATGTAGAGGTTTGATCATTTGGGGTTTCAACGGTTCGAATGATGGTTTATGAGTGCTACAATGTGAGGGGCTGAAGATGGAGGGCAGGTTTACCGTTTGTAAATGGAGGTGACACATCACATGTGTACCCCTTCCTGCCTCACAGTGATAACATCTGACCAACACGTTAGACACCCTCATGCCAGAAGTCCTGCATGAATGTGGGCTCCACTTCCTCATTTGTAACCTGCTCTAGAGTTTCACAATCAGCAAGGTGAGGAAAGACTTCTGAATATCTGGTAGAAGTTCTTCCTGCTACCGTGTCACACAGCACATTGATTTTTAACATGACACTTAGACCTATGAAGATGAGCCAAGTTGTCTGTGAGTCAGAGGCATTCACCATCCTTGGATTTACTCTTGTCTTCAAGAAACCAATGAATATGTTGGGTGACCATTGCAGGCCAGCACTGTGCTGGGCTAGGTTGGGAAGCTGTGACAAGACCCCTGCCCATTTCCCTTGAAGCTCATGGTCATTGGGGACCAGTCTTCTTGGTTCTCACTCTGCTCTCTCCTTCTTCAGCTGCAGGTGAATGACTTTGCCAGATTATGAGGGCAAATGGAGGACAGTAGTATAAGAGGACCAGTCACATTGGTGGCTCATCAGTGACCATATATGCCACTAGCCTGTGGCAAAGACTGAAAAGAAAATTTTGGGCCAGTCTTCATCAGATGACAGCTAAATAGTCTCAGGTGGGCTGGAGAGATAGATCAATGGTTAAGAGCACTTGCTGATCTTCCAGAAGTCATGGGTCCAATTCTCAGCACCTACATGGTGACTCACAACCAGCTGTAACTCCAGTCTGGGGGACCCGATACCTTCTTTTGGTTCTTCAGGCACCAGGCATGCATGTGGTACACATACACAGAAAAAACCAGTAGATTCAGGTAATAGGTTATTTCATTTCCTTGTGTACATTTGTATTTAGTATTTCTTGCTGCTGTGTTTGTATAAGTACTTCTTTTGTGGCTGGAGAAATGGCTCAGAAGTCAAGAGCGCTTGCTGCTCTTAGAGGGGACCTGAGCTCAGATTCCAACACTCGTGTGAGGTGGCTCAAAACTACCTGTAAGCCAGGGGTGGGGATGGAGTAGGGGTGGGGTGGTAGTGGTGGTGGTGGTGGTGGTGGTGTATGCCTTTAATCCCAGCACTTGGGAGGCAGAGGCAGATCTCTGTGAGTTCCAGGCCATTCTGGTGAGTTCCAGAACAGCCAGAGCTATTTGTTGCAAAGAGAAACTCTTGGAAAACCAGACCAAATCAAATCAAAACAAAACAACAACAAAAAGAAAAAAAGCCCATCAAAACAAAAGCTACTCAAACAAAACCAACAAACAAAAAAATGATAAAAAAAGAAAAAAAAATCCCACAACGTGACTTTCAGCCATTTGGCTGGGAATTCAAGTGTCTTATAAGAAGCTCCTGCAGGAGGGAACTGGCTCTGCCTGACTACACAGGACAGACCTTGCACTTCCCATGTCCACTTTGAAGTTTTCTTGCTGTGGCTAATTGGAGACAGCCTAAAGATGCATTTTGTTTGCTTCTATAGCGTTATGTTTTTATTTTTAAAGTTTAATTGAGGGGCTGAGGATGTGGCTCAGCTGGTAGTGTTTGCCTAGCATGCACAAAGCATTGATTGGATTTAGTCCCCAGCACTGTGGAAACCAGGCGTGGTGGCCCACATCTCTAATCCCAACTCTTAGGATTACATATCCAGTTTTGTTTCCAGGTTATTTAAAGTCCAGGGTGGTTCTGTGTGGGCAAAGAAACATGCTAAAGTTCCAGTAGGATTAATGCTCAGCTCAACACATTCATATGATCATTGAATAGAACTTAGAAAATAGAAAACTGTTTAAACCATGTTTCTGGGCTGGGAATATAGCTCAGTTGATAAGTGCCTGCTTAGCGTGCACAAGGCTCTGGATGGGGTCCACAGCATCACACACACACACACACACACACACACACACACACCATGGAGGCACAGCCCTGTGATCCCAGCATTTGGGAGTTGGTAGAGACGGGGTCAGAAATTCAAGGTCATGCTCCATACTTATTGAGCTGGAGGTAAGTAGAGGCTAAGTGAACCTGTCTTGAAAATAAACAATCCCCCTCACTTCTGATTAGAAGCTATAAGTAGGGATGACATAGTAGAAATCCTGATCCAGAATGACATGAAACAATTTGGGAGCCTATTGTCTTGCATATCTGAAGTCCAGAGGCTGGAGGAGCTCCCACATAGGGCTCAGCTCAGGCCCGCATCTCCTTCGAGTCTCTTGGTTCTGCCCTTCTCAGAGTGTCTTGTCCAGGCCATGAGATGTGGCTGCTACAGTGCTGCCACCACCACATCTGATACAGCAGTTCAGAGGACAAAGTGTGAGTCTTGTTTCCTTTGCAGGGGAGCCTGTAGAAAAGTCTTTGGAAAGCCCATGTCTCATTAGCATCCGCTAGGACTGTGCTACGTGTCCATTCCTAAACCAGCCACTGGCAAGGAGCACAGGGAAAGGTTTCACCAGTCACCCAAGCGAACGAGTGGTGAGCATCATAAACATCCTGTACACTCCCAACTGAACTTTATTCTTTCCCTTCGTGCTGGGGTTACAGGTGTGCCCTGCCACACCTGACTTCTACCTTTTTATTTTCCTCTTATCATTTTTATGCTAGCTTCATGGAGATGAAATTCGTGTACTAGAAACCCTTCCTTTTACTAACAAATGCCCCTTTCCAGGCATGGCAGCACATGCCTAGGATCCTAGCATCTTGAACAGGACTGGAAGTTCAAGGTCAGGGCTATTGAAGTGATTTACTGGATAAGAATAAAGAGGCTTGCTGCACAGGCTTGGTGACCTCAGTTCAATCCCCAAGACCCAAAGGGAAAAGGAGAGAACATACTCCATGAAGTTGTCCTCTGAGCTCCACACATCTCCATGGTGCCGCATGCCCACATGTGCTCATGCACACATAAATGTAACAATAATAATACAAAAAAATTGGGCTGGGCGGTGGTGGCACTTGCCTTTAATCCTAGCACTCAGGAGGCAGAGGCAGGCGGATCTCTGTGAGTTCAAGGCCAGCCTGGTCTCCAAAGTGAGTTCCAGGAAAGGAGCAAAGATACACAGAGAAACCCTGTCTCAAAAAACAAAACAAAACAAACAAACAAACAAACAATTAGCCAGGTGGTACCTGCCTTTAATCCTAGTACCTGGGAGGCAGAGTTAGGCAGATCTCTGGAGTTCAAGGCCAATCATATCTACATAGTGAGACCCTGTCTCGAAACAAAAACAAAAACTAACAAATAAGAACTCAAACAAAATAATAAACAAAATTTTTTCTTTTCTTTCTTTCTTTCTTTTTTTCTGAGACAGGATTTCTCTGTGTAGCTTTGAAGCTTGCTCTGTATAGCAGGCTGGCCTGGAACTCACAGAGATCTGCCTGCCTCTGCCTCCTGAATGCTGGGATGAAAAGCGTATGCCTGACTATAAACAAAAATTGGTATAATAGGAAAAAGTTAAGTTCAAAGTCATCCTCAGCCATTTAGTAAGTGTGAGGTCAGCCAGGGTGACATGGTGATAGCCTGTCTCACCAAAGACCAGAGTGTACCTTAAACCTCTCTCAGTGTGCAGTGATCAGAATTGTGCAACTGCCCACAGTTAATTTTTAAAAATTTTCATATATATACATATATTTTTAAGTTTTTTAAAGGTATTTTTAAAAAAATTATTTAATTCTATTTTGTTTGCTCTCATGTGAGGGTGTCAGATCTCCTGGAACTGAAGTTAGGCAGTTGTGAGCTGCCGTGCGGGTGCTGGGAATTGAACCTGAGTCCTCTGGAAGAGCAGCCAGTACTCTTAACCACTGAGCCATCTCTCCAGCCCTTATTTAATACTTAATAGAGATTTCCAAAATAGGCTTAACATTGATGCAGAACACAGATCATTCATAAATAGCCAAGGTATAGACATGTGCAGCTAACTGGAAAATCTGCCTTACAGTTGAAGACTAAATTTATTTTGGACCAAAAGTGAATGCAAACAAATTTGCATTAACAAGGTGAGCTCTGAATGATGCTAGATGACTCAAATAAGAACCCTGAGGGAGAAGAGATTACAGTAATAGCTTTGAGGAAGGCTTAAAACTAAGGAAGCATTCAGCAGAAGTTACTTACAATTTTATATTAGAACTGAAACAATAGAGCTGGATAAAAATGAAGTTTTAATGCAAATCAGTGGCTTTGAAAGAAAAAGTAGGGGCAGGAGAGATGGCTCAGTAGCTAAGAGCACATCCGGCTCCTCCTAAGATCTGATCTGAGCCCCATTCCCAGCACCCACACTGGGCACCCACATGGGGAGGCTCTTGTGCCATGAGCTCCAGGGGAATCCAACATCCCTTGCTGCTGCATACACCTGCACTTGTGTGCCTGTACCCACATGAACACATACATGTAAATGAACACAATAAAAAATAAATCTTTAAAATAAAAGAAGACAAAGTGTGTATTACCCAGACATGGTGTTCTGCTGTTTGCTTCTGAATTGACTTGCTCATCCACCAGCTGGATTTTGTGCTCTCCTACACCTCAAAACAATCAGGCAACAAGCCACAGTAGAACGCCAAGGCTCTTGAAGCCCCGCTGTGGTAGGGCATCCCAACATGTGACGGCTGAGGCAGGAGTTGTGCAAGTTTGAGTCCGGGAAGACTTTACCTCAACAACAGCAAAACCTACAAACAACCTACAACAGCACCCAACATCCCACAGGGTGAGGGGGAAAGAATGAAGGCTGTCGAAGCACAGCCTGGAGGAAGGGCAAACCAGGAAGGGCTTATAAACTCAAGAAAAGGGTGCTAAGAAAAAAGGCTCGAGCCAGGTGTGGTTCACACCAGTAACTCCAACATTACAGACGGCAGAGCAAGAGGGTTGCTGTAAGTTTGAGGTGACCCTGGTCCATAGTGAGTCAAGATCAGCCAGAGCAGCACAGCAAGACCCCGTCTAATCAATCAATCAATCAATCAATAAATCAAAATGAGGCACGATGGAATGTTGAAATCTGCACTTGGAAGGCAGACACAGGAGGATGGCTGCGAGTTTGAGCTAAGCCTGGGCTAAATAGTGAGTTCAAGGCCTGTGCCTGGGTTACAGAGTACTTAGGGAGACCCCATCTCCAACAACAGCAACACAAACAAAGGAGTTGGAATTGATAATTGCCTTTACTCAGTTGCTGAACTTCCCAGCAATTTTACCTCCAAAGCCAACATCCTCCAACCTCCCCTCCTGGCAGGGGCTGGACAGACAGCAAAGATCAGCGGCTTTGGCAAAGAGCCAGCCTCCACAAACTTCTCTGGGGGTCCTGTTGGTCACCTTTCTTTGCTGTCACCAAATACTACAGATTAGATGTTACATAAAGACAGAGATTTATTTGCCTCGGGTTCATAAGGTTGGGAGGAAGTTCAAGAGTGGGAGTCCACCTCTTGTGAGGTCATTTCTTTGGTGGAGACTCTGTAGATTTTCAAGGGGTTGCAGATCCTGATATGGGGAGACAGAACATGCTAGATCATTTCTCCTTTGAAAAATCACAGTCCCAATGTATGAGGCCCTACCCTTAAGGTCTCATCTAACTGTCCTTACTGTGTGAAGGCCCCATCTCCAGGCGACACAGTTGAGTTAGGATTCCCTCTCACTGTCTTACCTCACAATAACATTTCAGCACGGGGTGGTTTTTGTTTTGTTTTGGGGACAGGTTCTCATGTAGCTCAAGCTGGCCTCAAACCTGGATGTTTTTTACTTTTTGTTCTTTTGGGGGGGCCCGCCACCCAGCTCCCAAATAAATCACACATGGAGTCTTACTCTTACTTATAAAGACCTGGCCTTAGCTTGGCTAATTTCTAGTCAACTTTTTTTTTCTTTTTTTCCTCCTAGAGAGGATTTCTCTGTAGTTTTGGAGCCTGTCCTGGAACTTATTTTTTAGACCAGGCTGGCCTTGAACTCACAGAGATCCTCCTGTCTCTGCCTCCCAAGTGCTGGGATTAAAGTTGTGCACCACCACCACATGGCTAGCCAACTTTTCTTAATTTAAATTATCTTGTCTTTTGCCTCTGGCTTTTTATCTTTCTCTATTTCTGTATTCCTGTCTTTACTTCCTTCTCTGTGGCTGGCTGTGTAGCTGGGTGTCTAGCCCCTGGAATCTTCCTCTCCTCTTTCTTGCTCCTGGATCTCTCTTTTCTCTTTTTCTCCTATTTTATTCTCTCTGCCTGCCAGCCCCCCCCCCCATCCTTTCTCCTGCCAAGCTATTGGCCACTCAGCTCTTTATTAGACCAATCAAGTGTTTTAGACAGGCACAGTAACACAGCTTCACAGAGTTAAACAAATGCAACATAAAAGAAGGCAACACATCTTTGCATCATTAAAACAAATGTTCCACAGAATAAACAAATGTAACGCATCTTAAAATAGTATTCCACAGCAGGCACTTACTGTGCAGAGTGGCCTCTGATGTCTTCCTACCTTCACCTCCTGAGTACTGCCACCGTGCCTGGTGTACATAGCACTAGGGACCAAACCCAGGCTTTTTTGAACCTCAGGTGAGCACTGTAACAGCTGAAGGATACCCTCAGCTCTTCAAAATGAGTTCTGAAAGGATTATTCAACTTCTCCGAGAAGAGAATGTATACTTAACCCAAAGAGCTATTTCAAAAAGCAGGAGCTGAACCAAGGACAGGAAACTGAGTAATCCTGATGGCCACAAAAAGACCAGGGGAAAAGAAGGTGTGGTAGCAAGTGGCATGTGGGTCAGATGCCACACAGAAAGGCTGACTGCACAGACCCAAGCCTGTGTTTCCTGGTGTGGCTCTCTTAAAACATTAGGGACTAGAGGATAAAGGGGCTACAGAGCAAGATGAAACAAAACAGAAAACACGCCAACAGCAAAAGCAAGCAATCAACCCAAGAGTTCGAAAGGAGTGTGGGGCTTCAGGGTGCCAGTGGCTTGGAAGACATCAGACCTTTCTGGCTACACTTTCTTACCCACTTTCATGGCTTTTTATGCTTTCTTTCAACAATTGCTTTGAGACTAAATTTGTAATTTTTAGGGGTCACATGTAGACTAGGCTGGCCTCAAACTCACAGAGATCTGCCAAGGTTCTCTCTTTAAGCTGCGCCTTTCTTTCTGATGTTCCCTGGGATCCTTCCCTAAGACTTGTCTAATCTGTCCGATTCCTCTAGCTGATCTCATCTACTCATCCACATGCACGTCACACCTGAGCTGGGCCTTACCCATAAGCCCTCATGCCACACCCTTGCCTCTGACCACAGGCGCTTCCTCAGGCTCTGCCTCCACCCTCTGTGGTATGTGGTCTGGTCTCCTGATTTCTGTACCTCTGGTTTATACCAATTCCCTTCCACTGTGTCTAGAACTCCACTGAGGGCCATCATGGCTTTCCTTTGCTCCCAGTATAGTTTATTGTGGTGAAATGCAAACAATGTAAGATTTACCATCTTCACTATACCTGACTAACTAAACAGTAGTACCCCTCAGTCTACAGATCAAAATTTACTTCTCCATTCATAAACTGATGGACACTTAGGTTGCTTCTATCCTTTTGTGTTTGTTTGATTTTTGTTTTTTCATGACAGAGTTTCTCTGTGTAGTCTTGGCTGTCCTGTAGACCAGAGATCCATCTTCCTCTGCCTCTGAATGCTGGGATTAAAGGCATGTGCCATCGCTATTCAATGCTTCTATCTTTTGGTTATTATGGAAAGCAAGAGATGGACATGATGGCATATGTCTGTCATCCCAGGAATCCAGAGGTTGAGGCAGGAGGATTGCCATGAGTTCAAGGCCAACCTAGGCCACATAGTGAGTTCAAGGACAGTCTTGGATATATAATGAGAGGTTCTGTCTCTAATACACAAAGGACTGGAGAGATGGCTCAGTGTTTAGGAATGTATACGACTCTTGCAGAGGGTCCAAGATCAGTTTCCAGCTTTCATGGTAGGCAGCTTGCAGCCACCTCTAACTACAGTTTCAGGGGATCTGGATCCCTCTGACTGCCTCAGGCACCTGTACTCACATGAATCTACCAACATGACTGAAAAATAATAAAAAAAAATTAGTTTACCAAAAATATATCTTATTTTCAATTCATTTAATTTTTTCCTAGCATGTGTATGTGTGTGCGTGTGCGTGTGCGTGCGTGCGTGCGTGCGTGCGTGCGTGCGTGCGTGTGTGTGTGTGTGTGTGTGTGTGTGTGTGTGTGTAGGTCATAAAACAACTTTTGGGAGTTAGTTTTTTCCTTCCATCATGTTGGATGGACTTGGGATCAGACTCATGTTGTCAGGATTAATAGTGGGTGGGCACCTTTACCCTAGGAACCATCTCTCTGGCCCTATTTTCAATTCCTTTTTTTTTTTTTTTTTTTTTTGAGACAGGGTTTTTCATTGTAACAGCCCTAGTTGTCCTGGAACTGCCTGTGTAGACCAGGCTGTCCTGGAACTCACAGAGATCTACCTGCCTCTGTCTCCCCAGTGCTAGGATTAAAGGCATGCGTCACCACCACCTGATACCTGTTTTCAATTCTTTGGGGCATACATATTGAAGTGGAATTGCTAGATTATGGAAATCTATTTTTAACTTTTTTTTTTAAGTTTTATTTATTTATCATGTATACAGCATGTATGACCAGAAGAGGGCACCAGATCTCATTACAGATGGTTGTGAGCCACCATGTGGTTGCTAGGAATTGAACTCAGGTCCTCTGGAGAGCAGTCAGTGCTCTTAACTTCTGAGCCATCTCTCCAGCCCCTATTTTTAACTTTTTGAGGAACCACCATACAGTTCTCCAAAGTGTCTGCACCATTTTATACTCCCAACAGCACTGCACAAGAATTATGGCTTCTCCAGGAAGCATTTTTATTTTGTGTATTTTTCCTTTCTTAATAGTTGGCAACCTAATGGTATGAGGGATGCGACCCAGATTCCAAATGCATTTCCTAGGATTACTGCTATTTTGCCTATTTTTAGAAAAATGCCCACTTGAGCCTTTGGATCTTTGAATTGAGCTGTTCAGTTCAGTTTTTCTGTTTCTTTGGGATTTAGGAATTTAAAAACATATCCTGAATATTAAGTCTTTATCTGAGACATGAATCTTACAAACTTACTTTGTTGATACTGACTTTCTGTTTGTTTGTTTTTCTTTTCCTTTTTTTTTTTTTTTTTTGGTTTTTTCAACTGTTAGTTTTTGAGGCAGGGTTGTGCAATGTGGCCCTGGCTGCCCTGAACTTGCTGTGTAGGATTACAGGTGTGCGCCACCACCGCCTGGCCTGATGCTATGTTTTGATACACAATTTTTTGTTGTTTTTTTCGAGACAGAGTTTCTCTGTATCTTTGGAGGCAATCCTGGATCTCACTTTGTAGACCAGGCTGGCCTGGAACTCACAGAGATCCACCTGCTTCTGCTGGGATTACAGGCATGTTCCACCAAACATACTTCTAAATTTATTTATTTATTTGTTTGTTTATTTATTTATTTATTTTTGAGACAGGGTCTCCTGTATCCCAGGCTGACCTCATAGTCACTGGGTAGTTAAGGAGGACCTCAAACTTTGGATCTTCCTGCTTCCCCCTATGAGGATGCTGAGATTGTAGGAGGGGATCACCATGCCAGGTTAGGGTGGTGCTGGGGACGGGCTTTCTGCATGCTGAGTGAGTACTCTACCAAGTGAGCTACTTCCTCAGCCTCTCAGTGAGTTAGATGTTTTAACGTGTATGAATGCTTTGTCTGCATATGTGTTATGAACACCACATGCATTCCTAGTGCCCGTGGAGGTCAGAAGAGGGCATCAAATCTCTTGAAATTGGAGTTACTTATGATTGTGAGCCACTATGTGGATGCTGGGAACTGAACCTGGGTCCCCTGCAAGAACAAGTATTCCTAACCACCGAGTCATTTCTTTAGTCCCTCTAAGTTGGTTTTGATGCATCATCTTTGTCTGGTATTGTACTTTATAAAGTGGCAACTGCAGGGAACTGTGCCTTGGTCCTGACCTTAAAGGAAACGTTTTCATTTTTACACTACCAGGTACGATGTTTGTTGTAGGTTTGCCTGGTTGTAGATTGAGCCTCTGCTAAAAACAAGTCATTCTGCCTGCACAAGGCAAAGAACAAAACAAGACAAAACTCAGGGCATTATTCTGTCTCCCTCCTTTCGTCTCTCACATTCGTGTTGTCTGTTTTTCCCTTCCATATTTCTGCACTAGCTAGCTCCCTCTTACAGAATGTCCTTCCCTGCAGCCATCTGTGACTTTTTACAAACCCTCAAGGCTCAGCCTTCACCTCTGATAAGCTTTTGCTGAGGCTGTTGTTTCTGTCTTCAGTGGGCTGAGCTGGCATGGGTTTTCTCTCTTCAAGCATTCAGTGTGGCGGTACACCTGGCCTTGGTCTCAGGGGAACACCATAGTGCTGGAACTTTGCATGGAATGCCAGGCGACAGCAAACCAGTATTTGGTGGCCAGCCCTGCTGCACTGCAGGCTGCTCAGTCTTTAAAGGCGAGATTTAGGCATTTCTATGCAGTGAGTGAAATGGCCAGTTCCAAAGCCTCAGAAGCTTGTGTATTTGTTATCAGAACTGTTATGCCAGACTTGAGAAGCTGAGGCAGGAGGATCACTACAAGTGTGAGGCCACCCTGTTTCAGCCCGGCACTGGTGGCACACACCTTTAATCCCAGCAGTCAGGAGGCAGAGGCAGGCGGATCTCTGAGTTTGAAGCCAGCCTGGTCTACAGAGCCAGATCCAGGACAGCCAGCTACATAGAGAAACCTTGCTTTGAAAAACCAAACCAACCAAACAAAAAGACCCTGTTTCAAAATATCAAACAAGCAAACAATAACAGCAACAGCAACAGCAACGAAAACCTATAATGCAAAAACCAAAGAAAACGAACCTCTCTCCTGTTTCGGTCCCTTGTTTTTCTCCTCTGTCATTCTTGCCCCATCCATTTAGTTGGTGTCTTGCTGTCACAGCTGCTGGTTTTGAGGAAAGGTCTGTGTCTATCCAGATAGCCCAGATTGGCCTTGGACTCTCACTCCTTGCCTTGGCTCCCGAGTGCTGGGATTACAGATATGCCCCAGTATCTCAATGACAGCTATCCCATTTTAGAAACGATATTCTAAGTGTGTGGGGCTCACTTGTGCTATGGCTGCATTTGAAGGTCAGAGAACAACTTTGGGAGTTGTTGTCTCCTTCTACCTTGTAGGATTCAGGGATTGAACGCAGGTCATCAGAGGGAGCATTATTTTCACCATGTGGGTAGCCTATTGCCTCACTTGGCTCAGCTGAGGACTCTGGGCAGGCCTGGTTACCTGAGGCTTGTTGTAAATCCTAAGACTGGCTTGGGAACCTTCCTCTAGAACCAGAAGTTTCCTTGCATCCCCAGGAAAGCTGTGGGTTAATGACAGGAGGAAGATGTTATCAGCTGAGGATCCCAGTGTCAGGGGCAGGATGTCCAGCCACATCTGCCAACTTCTGTCATAGACATTCAGCATTTCTGTTTCCGGCTGCCTGATTGTGCCCACTGATTAGAGGGTATTTCAGGCCTTTAAGGAGAGATAAGAATTCCACAGAGGTAACCAACAGGCCCGGGGCTCCTGGCTTGTTGGGCTTTGGTGTCAATCCTCCGCTTTCCCCTCTGATTTGTGTTCTGTTCATCCTTTGCCCTGCTCTGCTGACACTGGCTCTCACTTTGGCTTCTCACTAAACCCTCCTCTTTTCAGGCAGCTTCTCTGTTTAGAAGGCTCCTCTCCCCGTCTTTGGCCCAGTTAGCTGCAGCTCATGATTGCTATTCAAATTCATTGTCAATTCCTTGTCTCCGACAGAGCATCAGGCTTATGTGTCCATTGTCTCATTAACCCTGACACTGTAACACTTAACAAGGAAAGACAGAATTACATGGAGGGGACCCAGGAGAAGGAATGTCACTTTTAAAAAGACTAAGCCAGTCCTGAATTAAAGAACAAGGACAGCGTGAGAGGCTGAGGATATAGCTCAGCTGGTAGAGTGCTTGCCTAGCAGGCAGAAAGCCCCGAGTTCCATCCTCAGCACATCGAGAAACCAGCATGATAATGCATGCCTATAAGCTCAGCATCTTCACAAAGGGGGAAGCAGGAGAATTCTTGGAATTTCCAAGAACACTTGGAAATACAGCGAGTTTGAGGTCAGCCTGGGCTACGTGAGACCCTGTCTCAAAAAACAAAACCAAAAGCAAAACAAAAATTTCATTTTAAGTTGGTTGTGGTGGCACATGCTTGTAACCCCAATCAATACTTGGTAGATGGAGACAGTTTTATTAGGAGTTTGAGGTCATCTTTGGCTACATAGTAGGTTTGAGGCCAGCCTTGGCTACATGAGTCTTTGTCTCAACCTTCTCATTCCCACCAAAATTTAAAGTGAGGTGCAATGTCAGGTGTTTGTGGAACTCAGTTACTAGAGGCTTGGGAGAAGGGCCATTTGAACCTAGAAGTTTGGGGTCAGCCTGGATGATAGAGTGATATGATACCTTATCTCGAAAATAAAGACAGGGACTTGGTGCTGGAAGGGTAGCTCAGTGGTTAAGAGCACATGCTGCTCCTCAGAGGCCCCAAGTTCATTTCCCAGCACCCATTCATGTAAGGTGGCTCACAAGTGCCTGTAACTCCAGTTCCAGGGGATCCAACACACTCTTCATGTCTCCATGAGTACCCACACACATATGTCAAACTCACACACAGATGCACACATTAGTAAATGTGGAGGGTCCCTTTAGGCTTTATAGCCAGCAGGGAAACGATCTTCGAAAAGACAAGAATGAAACCCCACTCAGCTAAATTTTTTGGTACCAGGGCTGGGCCAAGATTTTGAAAGCCTGACATCAGCTCATTTATTTTTGCCATATTTAAGCACAATTTTGGGAAAAAGTTTTCAGATAGCAGCTCTGTCCTGAGGATACAACAAAGCTCAAGATAGTTTACACTGAAGCTCTTTACAAAGTACATATGGCTTCATTCATAAGATGGACTCTTGTTCACTTAGAAACAAGGCTCGGTATGAGAGTCAAGGGAGATGAGTGAGGTCAACGGAACGCCTGTGGGAGTCAGGATTGGCCTGACCCTGGGAGAGTGTAGAAATCATTTAGGCTGTTGTAAAGTACAAATGGCATTTCTCTCAAGGATGAGTATTTTTTGTTTTTTGTTTTTGTTTTTGTTTGTTTTCTTTTGGTTTTTCGAGACAGAGTTTCTCCGTGTAACAGGCCTGGCTGTCCAGGAACTCGCTAGGTAGGCTGGCCTTGAACACACTGAAATTGCCTGCCCCTGCCTCCCAAGTGCTGGGATTAAAGACATGCACCAGCAAGGATGAGTTTTATGACCCAGAAGTAAAGTGTTGTAGAATATTAGTTGAAGATGTGTTACATTTATTTATGCTGTGGAACATTTGTTTTAATGTTGCAAAGATGTGTTGCATTCCTTTTTTTTTTTTTTTTCCCCCAGAGCTGAGGATCGAACCCAGGGCCTTGTGCTTGCTAGGCAAGCGATCTACCACTGAGCTAAATCCCCAACCCGCCCCCTGCTTTTTTTTGTTGCATTCTTTTATGTTGCATTTGTTTAGCTCTGTGAAGCTGTGTTACTTGCCTACCTAAAACACCTGATGGTCTAATAAGGGGCTGGACCGCTGATAGAGGCAGGAGAAAGGACGGGTGGGGCTGCAAGGCAAAGAGAATACACAGAAGGAATGTTGAGAAGAGGGAGGATCAAGAAAAGGAGAGGAGGATGCTAAGGGCCAGCCACACAGCATGCAACAGAGTAAGAAGTAAGGAAAGACATATAGAATAGAGAAAGGTAAAAACCCAGAGACAAAAGGTAGGAAGGGATAATGTAAGAAAAACTGACTAGAAACAAGCCAAGCTAAGGCCAGGCATTCATAAGTAAGAATAAGACTGTGTGTATTTATTTGGGAGCTGGGTGGTGGACCCCCAAAGAGTGAAAAAATAACCAACTACAGTGAGGCTCAAAGTTTTAGGGGGAAAAGTCTGGGGTAAACAAACAATATTCTGGGTAATATGGGTGGAGCCTTGCTCAGCAGGTAACAAAGGATTACCAGGTTGTAAACTACATTTCTCCTCAGTATTCCGGGAGAGCAGCTAAATATCATCTCCCTTTGAAAAGATCAACTGTGTGTTTAACTTTCCTGACTTCTCCAGTGCCTATCTGTGTGCACAAGAACCTTTTTGCTTTCTACAATTAAAAATCTTAAAAACAAAAGCACTCCGCCTGCCTAGCAAGCACAAAGCCCTGGGTTCGGTCCTCAGCTCAGGCAAAAACAAACAAAAAATCCCAAAAGCACGCCCCAAAGTTCCCCCCTCCCAGCTCAAAAAAATCTCTGAAACTTTGGTGACTCTGGAGATCTCTTGACTTCCCCTTCCCCCTTTCCCGTCACTGCTGTCATGGGTGACACCTGCTCTTTTCTCAAAAACACCCCCCTGCACTGTCCCCCAAACACACGGAACAGAACCCAGCTCTGCCCAGAGATCTCCACCCCCTGCCACTTTGTAATTCTGCATTATAAAAAGCAGTTTAGGCCTTGGTCTGAGAAGGGAGGGGAAGGGAGGGGAAGGATCTGGGAAGGGAGGGGAAGGATCTGAGTAAGCCAAGACACACTTCTCTGGGGGGCAGGAGAAGGAAGCATCGTTTTGGAAACATCTTGTCACCACTGCTGAGTTATCTAATGCAATTTAATCACCCAAGCCCAAACTCTGTGGCAGAAATCCAGTCATGATCCTGTGGCTCAGACAGCTGGGCAAAGTGGAGTGCAGAGGCTGGTCTTCGCTTCCCAGTGTCTGAGGATTCTGAGGGTTGGCTTAGAGGGCCCCCGACGGCAGCGACAGCTTGCTTGCCTGTATGTGTCTGGGGCTTCCTTGGCGTCCTTTCCTCACCTATGTCATGTCTGAAACACCTGGGGACTGGCCTATATCCCCTCCCCCCACCTTGTAGCTTTTCCATATGACTTGGCTTCTTATAGCATGGCCACACACTTCTGAGAGAAACAGCCCAGAGAGAATTCTGCGAAATATGAATGTGTTGGTTGCTGTAACCAAATAACCAACAAGAAAGAACTTAATGCAGGAAGGATTTATTTTGGCTTGTGGTTTATAGTCCATGGTGGCAGGAAGGGGGTGTGTGTGGCAGCAGGAGGGAGCATGTGTGGGCCTGCTCTCATCTTGGTGGATGAGAAGCAGAAGGAGAGACCAGGGGTGGAAATGGCAAGGAGTAAAGAAATGAATATAGTTTACAAAGTGCCCAGTTGCTAGCCAAAGGCCAAGGTTGTAAATAGATCTTGAGTCACATTTATTTAGTGTGTGCATGTGCACACACGTGTCTGGGGGCAGTAGTGGGCCGCAGCACTATGTGGAGGTCAGAGGATAACCTATGGGAGTTGATTCTCTCCTTCCACCATGTGGATCCTGGAATTGAGCTCAGGTTGACAAGCTCAGCAGCAAGCACTTTGACCTGTTAAGACATCTTACTAGCTTCATTAATAGGTCATTCTAGGGGCTGGAGAGGTGTTTAATTGTTAAGAGCCCTTGCTACTTTTACAGAGGACTAGAGTTTGGTTCCTAGTACTCACACTGGGTGGCTCACAACTGTCTGTAACTCCAGCTCTAGGGAACCCACACCCTGGTTTCCATGGTTACTTGTATATACCCCCCTCCCCACATAACATAATTAAAAATATTAAATATTTTTCCCCTAAGGATAAACAGTAAAGCCTGTACGCTAACTCTTTTCTGAACATTGTCTGACATGTAATGATGATACAGGAATGAAACAACATTAAACAATTCCATTCAAAACAGGAAGGAGAGGGAAAGAACACAAGACATATAGCAGTCATTTATCCGTAGAGATTCTGAAACCCCTCCAAACTCATTTCTGGTTCTTTGATTAATATCCAGTCTTGCTGCAGGGGATCTTGGCTCTGTTCTTTGGCTTGTTGGCACGACATTCAGATATTCTTCCTTTTCCAAGGAGATAGTCTGACATCCTTGGGCATGTGGTGGGCATATATACATGCACACAAAACATCCATACACACAAAATGAAATAAATACACTTTAAACCAAAAACACCATGGTGAGTTTTCAAATGTTGGTTTTGAGATTCACTCTATCGGACAAAAAGACACACGTAAAGTGTCTGAAAGCTGTCCCTTCTTTTTCTTGGATTTGGAGTTCAGTTCTGAGACAAAGCTCTTAGGATTCCTAATTTGAAGAGTGTTCTTTAAATCTGAGAGCTATTCGCGGTGGTGAGAAAAGTCAGAGACTATTTTTACCCAGAGGCTATGCTTTCCTTGAAATGTGCTGGGTCCAGTTTGACCATTTCCTGCTAAGAGAGTCTTTTGTCTTTTGCTGGCAAAGACTAAGGATTAGAGACAGCTTTATTTCTGAACCTGGCAATTCTTGGCTTCTTCTTTTTCATGTGTATGTGGTGTGTGTGTGTGTGTGTGTGTGTGTGTGTGTGTGTGTTGTGTGTGTGTATCTCTGTGTGTGCGTATATATATCTGTGTGTGTTTATATCTGTGTGTGTGTGTGTGTGTGTGTGTGTGTGTGTGTGTGTGTGTGTAGGCCAGAGGTTGACGACAGGTGTCTATCTTGATCACTCTCCGCTTTACTTACCCCTCCCTCATGATTTCATCCACTGGACTAACTCTCCAGCTCCAGTTATTGGCTTCTTCACACACTCTCTAAGTTCTGCTTGAAAACTGAACAATTCCTTTACTTTTTTTTTTTTTTTTTTAAAGACAGAAAATGACTACATAGAGGGATGACAGGCACATACCAACATGTGTGGCTTGTGTAATTTAACTTCTATTTTTTTTTTTTTTTTTCCGAGACAGGGTTTCTCTGTGTAGCTTTGTGCTTGTCCTGGAACTCACTTGGTAGCCCAGGCTGGCCTCGAACTCACAGAGATCTGCGTGGCTCTGCCTCCCGAGTGCTGGGATTAAAGGCGTGTGCCACCACCGCCTGGCTAAATGCTTTTTTTTTTTTTTTTTAAATTTCTGTAAGTTACCTTGGTCGTGGTGTCTCTCCAAAGCAACTGAACAGTAGCTAAGACACAAGATTTGCCACTGAGTACTGCCATTGGTGCCATCTCTTCCCCAGGGGTCTGCACAGCACATTCTGGCACAACAAAGTCTAGCTGGCAGGGAGGACATTTTCACATTAATTCCAGCTTGATTTCTCCATCCTGCAGCCACAGAGCTGCAGTAGTAGGATTTTGGCATTTTGTTCTGGCGGGAAACTAAGAGCAAGGGCAATATCCTATGTTGTTTGAGGTGGAGGTACTCTGAGGCCTCGGGCCAAAAGGTCATAAGGAGATATCCAATGCTTGGAATTGTCCATTCATGCAGTCTGTGCTCAAACCCCATTAAAATATTTTTGAATTAGCTTACTCTTTCTATTTTTGAAACTTAACCTTTATTTATTTGTGTGCACGTGTGTACACATTTATGTATATGTGTGGGCACGAATATGCCATGGTGAGTATGTGGGCCAACACAGGACAGCTTTCTGGAGTTGATCCTTTCCTTCCAGCATGTGGTCTCAGGATTCAGACTCTGGTTGTTCATCTTGGTGAGTAATGCTTTTACCCACTGAGTCATCTGGCCAGCCTCTCTATCTAATTTTTGTAACTTTAGGCAACAATATTGCCAAGCTTTCTGCCATTATGTAACAGATGTCATCTTTAATCCAACTGTATTAGTTTGCTAGAGGTGTTGTAACAAAATATCCCAGACTGAGTTCCTTAAACCATAGAACTGGATGCCTTAAATAAGAGATATTTATTGTGGGGTGGTGGTGGTGGATTGAAGAGTTGGGGGCTGAGAGGTTGGGGGAGTTAGCAGAGTGGGGGCTGTCTAATACCAAGTTGTTGGCAGTCTTGGTTCTATCTAAGGACTGTGAGGAAGAATGTATTGCATGTCTCCCAGCTGTTGGCTGATTGCTATTAATCCTTAGTGTTCCTTAGCTTATAGATCTATATTACTGATTTCTGCCTTCCTATTGTATGGTGTTCTTCCCATGTGCGTGTTTGTGTCCGAATTTCTCCTTTTTATGAGGATGCCAGGCATACTGGATCAGAATGATTTCTAGAAAGACCCATCTCCAAATATGATGCTATTCTGAAGTACTGGGGTTAGGACTTTGGCATATGAATTTATGGGGAGGATACTAATACCAACTTTACCCTTTGTTTTCCTTATACCCTCTCCCCATGCTTTGAGGAAGGGTCTCTCTCTCTACGGCTCAGACAGGCCTTAAACTCACTATGTAGCTCAAGTTATCCCTGATTTTAGTAATTTTATCTCAGTTTCCTGACTGCTAGAATTTACAGTGTGTTCCATATGGAGCCTGGCCAGACAGCTCAGTGGTTAAGAGTATGTATTGTAACTGTAGATGATTGAGTTTGGTTCTTAATACTATTTTGGGCAGCTGCCCATAACTCCAGTTTCAGGGAGATATGATACCCTCTTATGGCCTCCCCAGACACCCGCATATACACACACATGTAAATATAAAGAAAAAAATTTTTTAGGAGGAGGCCAGGTGTGGTGGTGTATGGTTTTAATTTTACCACTCCAGAGGCAAGGGCAGGCAAAAGGGCTATGAATTGGAGGACAGCCAGGTCCTTGTCTACATAGGGAGTTCCTCCTAACTAAAGCTACATAGTGAAATGATGTTTCAAAAACAGGAGTTGGGGAGGAAATTTAGGGGACTAAATTCTAGTTTGGCTAAATTGACATAGGATCAAACTAACACATGAGTCAAATATTAACATTATCTGATGTTGTGATAGTGTGTGTCACACTAGCTTGTCATTTCAGCCTCATATTTAACATAATAAATAATAGTACTCCACTTCATTTTATATACAAGGAAATGAAACTTGATATTTATTCAGAGGTGGTTGAATGGGAAAGCCAAGATTCTGTCCCCATCTGTGTAGTAAGCAGCCGTCTTCCAAACTGACCCCAAATGACTCATGCCTACTGATCTTCAAATTTTTGTAGTTTCACATTAAATAGGGTGGACTTCACTAATTAGTAAAACAGTGAATAAGTGATGACAGATGACTCCCAGGGTTGGATCAAAAAATAAATAAATAAAATAAGACACTGCAGGAGCAAGGTGCATTGGTTCTTATTTGCAATACTAGCAGATGAATGAACCAACTAACCATCCGACCTAGGAGAAAAAGGAACAGGGATTGTAGGAGAAGTAGGAATTTGGAGGTGCAGAATAGCTTAGAAAAAAGACTTTGAAATATGCTTAGGTCTTCTAGATACCGACAGAAAGTGTCATCCTGTGGTTAAACTGAACCTTCTTCTTCTTCTTTTTCTTCTTCTTCTTCTTCTTCTTCTTCTTCTTCTTCTTCTTCTTCTTCTTCTTCTTCTTCTTCTCCTCCTCCTTCTCCTCCTTCTCCTTCTCCTCCTCCTCCTTCTCCTTCTCCTCCTCCTCCTCCTCCTTCTCCTCCTCCTTCTTCTTCTTCCTCTTCTTCTTGTTCTTCTTCTCCTCCTCCTCTCCCTCCTCTTCCCCCTCCTGCTCCTTCTTCTTCCTTTTTCTTTTTCTCCTTCTTCCTTCTCTTCCTTCTTCCTCTTCTTTCTTCTTCCTCCTCCTCCTCCTCCTTCTTCTCCTCCTTCTCCTTTTTCTCCTCCTCCCCCCTCCTCCTCTTCTTTTCTTTGGCAGAGTTTTGCTCTTTAGCCCAGGAATGCATTGTATAGACCAGAGTGGCCTCAAAAGCGTAGGCACCCTTCTACCCCGCCTCCTGAGGACAGGTGTGCATTGCCATGCCTGGTTTGGGGTTTCTTTTTAGCCACTACTTAGGGCAGCCTGAGTTGGCATAAATAAATTAGAGGATAAACCTTGTGTTATTTGCTGATTGAGAATTTGGGCTGGAGTTGGAGAAGATAAACAATAGAAACCAGATTCAGAGAGGGCAAGAAAAATCCTGACCAGTGCTAATGAAATGGGGTGGCACTCCCTAGGCTGTCAAGTGAGGGAGATGGTCCCGTTGTCTTTGTCCCTACCTTCAGCCCTGTGATATTACCTTTGACTTTAAACTCATTGATTGAGCTTATTCTTTTATCTGCTCTTTCCAAACCTGCTCATCTCCCCAGCCCCCCTTTAAAATAATATATATGTGGACGTCAAGGAAGTTTATTAACTTACTTATAAGCAGGATTTCATTTAGTCCTGGCTGGCTTCCAGCTCCATATGTAGCAAAGAAGACCTTGAACTTCTGAATTCCAAGTACTGGAATTACAGGCATGAACCACCGTGCCTGGCTTGCCACCATGTGGTGCTAGGAATCAAAGCCAGGGCTTTTTGCATGCTGGCAAGCTGTCTCCCGACTGAGCAACACCCTCAGCCCCAAGAAACTTTTTGTTTGTTTGTTTGTTTGGTTTTTCGAGACAGGGTTTCTCTGTAGCTTTGGAGCCTGTCCTGGGCTAGCTCTGTAGACCAGGCTGGCCTCGAACTCACAGAGATCCACCTGCCTCTGCCTCCCGAGTGCTGAGATTACAGGTGTGCGCCACCAACGCTGGCAAGAAAAAGGGTTGCCTTTACTTTTTTTTGGAGCTGAGGATCGAACCCGGGGCCTTGCGCTTGCTAGTCAAGCGCTCTACCACTGAGCTAAATCCCCAACCCCGCAAAACTTTTTTATTTGGTTTTTGCAAGACACTATGTAGTGCTTGCTGTCCTGGAACTCATTGTATAGACCAGGCTGGCCCTGAACTCAGAGATTCATGTGCCTCTGCCTCCCTAGTGCTGGCATTAAAGGTGTGTGTTGCTACACCAGGTAAGCTCAAAGGAAGTTTAAAGAAGAAAAATAAGCTACACTTTTAATCTGAGAAGCTCCTGCTTTTGACTTTTGATAGTCCTTTCTATGGTGTTTAAATTGGGTTTAGGATTGGACAAGAAGAGGCGCTGTGCGTGCTGTTGTGATCATTCAAGGCACCCAGTCATAGTCACTATCCCAGGCAGTGGAAGAGCCTTCTGGAACATCTGATATCCCATGCTCATTTTATTTGTGGAGAATTTGAAGCCAAGAGAGTTCAAGCGACCAGTGGTAAGAGATGTAAGTCGAGCAATTACAGTCATGGGGTCACTTCTCTAGGTCTGAGTAGATCCTTTTTAGTGGGTTAACCATTCTCACTAGTAATGGATGGAGTGATTTGCTGGGGTTGACAGATTTCCATCCATGCAAGGACAATCCACCAGTGACAGCAGCGTCACCTCTGTGAAACCCTTCCTAAGATGTGAACTGATCCCGAGTGGCCGCTGTTAGAAAGGAAAGGTTGTTGTGCTTATCATCTTCCGTTTTACACATTTATTTAGTGTGTATGCGTGTCAGCATGTGGTGGAAGCCAGGAGACAACTTGTGGTAGTTAGTTCTCATTCCACCATGTGGGTTCAGGAGATGGAACTCAGTCTTGAGTTTTGGCAGCAAGAGCCTTACCATCTTATCAGCCCATCATTAACTTCTTTTAACTCTCATTAAAACTTGTTGCCCTCCCAGAGGCCACTAGAGAGAGACATCAGTGTACCTTTGCGAAACGCACAAACCAACTTTCCCCAGAGGCTTCTTTTTTGTTTCTGTCCCCTTCCTCATCCTTCCCGATTTGGGATTAAGCATTCCAGGCTCGCTCTGGGCATTTTCCGCGGTCTTGTCTAGCCTGAGACCGTGACTCCATCCCAGGACTGAACCCAGGCTCCTTTAAATAACTATGAGACTCCCATAGAGGCCGCAGAGGCTGATCCCTCCAGTCCCCTGTGCTCCTCGGGATGGGGGACATTTCTTTAGCAGCCTGAGCTGGTGTGGAAACCCACCAGAGGGACTTGGCATGGTGTTTACAAACCCATACTGGACAGAGGCGGCCGTCCCAGGGACCCGTGGGCGGGACGCGGGGCGGGGCCTCTGGGGGGGGGCCGGGCCCAGAGGGGGCGGGGCCTGCCGCGGTCAGGTGACCGCACGGCGGGCAGCGTCGTCTGTGGAGCTCCTGCTGGAGGCAGAGGCGCCGAGGTGCCGACTGGGCGGGCCGGGTGCGTCGTGGCAGCACGGCCGCGGCCATGGGGGGCTTGAAGGACGAGCTGCTCAAAGCCATCTGGCACGCCTTCACCGCGCTCGACCTGGACCGCAGCGGCAAGGTCTCCAAGTCGCAGCTCAAGGTGGGCCCCGCTGCCGGCGCTTCCCGGGGGGACGGGACCCGCGGCGGTGTCGGCGGGGAGGGGTGTCTGGGAACGCGGCGGGGCGGCGGTCCACACGCTTCCTTCTGGCCTCGGGACTTTGCGCTGGGCCGGGCGCGCTCCTCCGGCCCCGCGACGGCTGAGGTGCGCTGTAAGGGGCGCCGCGGGACCCGCAGGGCGTCCCTCAGACGGGGTGTCCGGGAGCCTCCCCGCCCCGCGCCCGCAGACCTTGGGGCTAGTGAGAGCGCGTGCCGAGCAGCCCGGATCTTGCGGGCTCTCTGCAAAGGCCATTGCTTTTGCAGAGTCCTCGTCAGGACCCCAGAGTGTGAGGTACGCATAAAGGGACACTTGTAAGTTGAGTAAACCCCAGACCAGAGTGGTGGCGCTCAGCCAGGAGAGATTGGCAGCCTCTGGGAGAGTCTGAGATATAGAAACAGACAAGAAGAGCCATTCACAGGCACTTTTCAAATATACACATTTTGGATCTGAATGACTGTTTTTTTTTTTTTTTTTTTTTTGCCTCTTCTGGGAAGAAGTTTCTGAAGATTGGGTTTGCTTTGTATATTTTGTGAAGTAAATGAGGAAGTTCTTTTCAGTTGTGGCTTTTATGCCAGGAGGATTTGGCGTTCTCGCTTGTTTTCCTTTTGATCTTATTCATTAAATCATAGTCTAGAAGGGCCGATGGAAATTAGCCACATACTTTTACTTTGAGAATTAATATTTAGGGGCCCGGAGAGATGGATAGCTCGGTAGTTAAGAGCGACTGCTTTTCCATTGGACCAGAATTCCGTTCCCAGCACCCACGTGGGGCGGCTCACACTGCCTGTAACTCCAGCTCCAGGGGCATCTGATGCCTTTTGCTTCTGTGGGCGGCAGCACCCATGTTTTCACACACATTCACATAATTTAAAGATAATATTTTAAAAAGTTAATAGGCGTTTCTGGTGTACAGTTCAGTGAGTTTTAGCACATGTAGGAAGTCACTATCACTGACTAAGATTTCATCAGTTCCTTCCCACAAAGCTTTGTCATACTGCCCTGTCTCCAACAGGTGGTCACCATTGATCCGTTCTAGTTTTTCTTTTTCTATAGTCTGATATGAATGGGATCTTCTGAAACCGGCTTCCTTTACTCAGATAAATGCCTTAGAAAGTGACCTAGCTTTGTGTATTGTTGTTATTGCTAGGTTATTACACTGTATAAGTGTGCCATAGTTATCCACTTACCTTTGAAGATTTATGTTATTTCTAGTTTATTTGTGCTTCTGAAGAGAGCTGTATGACTGTTTTTAATTTTACCTACTATTATAATTTTTGTATAGTGTGTAGCCAGGTCTTGTTTTAACCATTTTGACACCTGTCTTTTTTTTTTTTTTTTGATACAGGGTTTCTCTGTATAGCCTTGGTATGATACCTGTTTTAATCAGAGTATTTAGGCCATTTATATTTAATGTAATGATTGATATTATTAGATTTAGGGTTGCCATTTTATGATTTGGCTTCTGTTTTCTCTCTCTCTCTCTCTCTCTGTTCTGTGTACTTAGAATTACTATTTTGCAAACTCAAGAGGAAGGCAGAAGCCTTATGCCACGTGAAATCCACTACCCCCCCCCAGCTGAGGACAGAACCCAGATCCCCAACACCATACCCTTTCTTCTTTGTGCATAATCGTCATACTTATTACTTTGTATACCTTCAAAAACATCAATATTATCATTTTTTAACTTTCAGTGAACTTAAGAAAATAGTTCCTCTTTCCTCCATATAGTCCCAGGTTACCCCTCAATTTTGTTGATATAGTTGAAGCTTCTGAGGTGTGACTTGTCCCAAGTTACAGTGTAAGCAGTAGCTAGGTTAGATCCAAGATTTTCACTTTTTTTTTTTTTTTTTTTTTTTTTTTTTGGTTTTTTTCAAGACAGGGTTTCTCTGTAGCTTTTGGAGGCTGTCCTGGAACTTGCTTTGTAGACCAGGCTGGCCTCAAACTCACAGAGATTCACCTGCCTCTGCCTCCCGAGTGCTGGGATTACAGGCGTGCGCCACCACTGCCCGGCTTAAGGTTTTGTTGTTGTTTTCGTTTTTTGGTTTTTTTTTTTTTTTTTTTTGGAGACAGGCTTTCTCTGTGTAACAGGCTTGGCTGTTGTGGAACTCACTTTGTGGACCAGGCTGGCCTCGAACTCATAGAGATCTGCCTGTTTCTGAGTGTTGGGATTAAAGGCATGTTCCACCGTGCCAGGCTTCACTATTTTTTTGAGACAAGATCTTACTATATAGCCCTGACTGTTCTGGAACTCATCATGTAGACCAGGCTGGCCTTGAACTCACAGAGATCTGCCTGCCTCTGCCTCCCTAGTGCTCAGTTTGCAGCCATGCCCAGCAAGAGTTTCACATTTTAAAGCCAGTGTTTCTTAATTCTCCTCTCTGCCCCCTGTTTCTAATCGAGGACATAGATGAGATAAAATTCTATTACTTTCATTGTATTCTATTAAAAATTTGAGGAAAAGAACCTAGGGGATTTTTTTTTTCCTTCCAGAGCTGAGGACCAAACCCAGGGCCTTGCGCTTGCTAGGCAAGTGTTCTACCACTGAGCTAAATCCCCAACCCTGGATTTTTTTTTTTTTTTAATTGAATGGAAACCTCTGCTCTCCCCAGAGAACTTCCATTTTTTAAATGTCATTGTGTGTGTCTGTGTGTGGGTGCTTACCCCAGTGTAGTTTGTGTGTCACAGTGTGGCTCTGGAGATCAGAGGACAACTTTCAGGAATTAGTTCTGTCCTTCCATTGGGTGGCTTCCCAGAGTCAAGCTCAAGTCATCTTGGCAGCAAGCACCTTTAGCCCACTGAGCCATCTTGCTGGTCCCTTAGGGAGTTGTTGACAGCAACATAGGCAGGAAGTGTATAATCTCAGTTCATAGTTTCAATCACATGTTGTTAGCACATCTGTGAAGTTGTATTTGCTCTCTCCTGTGTCTACAAAGGAGACTTTGGATCAATTCAGTGTGTACATCTTGTCATTTTTTTTGGAACTGAAAATATTTTAACTTAAATTTCTTCTTGGTGTTTGATTATTTCATTGGTGAGTAGTAGTCTTTTGCAATTAATGTATTTGTTTATTTTTACAAAATCTTTTGTCTTCTTAGTGTGTATAAAGTACCATGCTAATTTAGTAAAAGGTTAGTAGTTTTCGGCCTTTAGGATTCTTTTTCTTTGTATTGGGGATGGAATCCAGCATGCTAGGCTAACATTCTACCCCTGAGCTATTCCTCTGGCCTCATTTTTACTTAAACACTGTATGTGTATCTGTGTTTGCATGTGCTCTTGTATGTGTGCATGCACATGGGTACATGGTGCTTGTAGAGGGCAGAGGGTAACTTCTGGTGCCATCCTCAGGAATGCCATATACCTCTTGCAGAAGGTCCCTCATTGGCTTGAGCTCACCAGTTAGACTAGGCTGGTTGGCTGTTGAGCCCTAGGGAATCCTCCAGTCTCCACCTCCCCAGTGCTGGGATTACAACACACACCATCATGCTGGATATTTTCACATAGGTGCTAGGGATTGAATTCAGGCCCCACCACACTTACTGACTGAGCCACGTGCACCTCCACACAGCCTCTGCTTAGTTATTTATTTTTTTCACTTGTGTAGCGCTGGAAATTGAACCCAGGGCCTGCTGCATTCTAAGCAAGCTCTTTATCACTCAGCGATACTTCCATTTCTATTTATGTATCTATTTTTTTATTTTAATTTAACTTAATTTTTTTTAGACAGAATCTTTCTATGTTGTCCTGAATGGGCTGGAACTTGCTGTGTAGACCAGGCCAACTTCAAACTTACAGCAGTCTTTCTGCCTTTCCCTTTCAGGTGCTGAGATAGCATGTGGAAACCATGCCTGGTTTATCTTATTTGTCTATTCATTAATTTATTTTATGGGGGCTGGAGAGATGGCTTAGAGGTTAAGAGCACCGACTGCTCTTCCAGAGGTCCTGAGTTCAATTCCCAGCAACCACATGGTGGCTCACAACCATCTGTAATGAGATCTGGTGCCCTCTTCTGTATACATAATAAATAAATAAATAAATCTTAAAAAAAAAAAAGAAAAAATTTATTTTATGTTTATTTTTAGTGCATACCTCTGTGTGTACACGTGCACATGAACATGCGTGTGCTGTGGTGTGTGTGGAGGTGAGAGGACAATGTAGGGGAATCAGTTCTCTCCTTCTACTGTGTGGGCTCTGGAGACTGAACTCCAGACCTGGTGGCTAAGCACCTTTACCTGCTGAGCCATTTTGCTGGTCTATTGTTTGTTTTTTTCTTTCTAATTAAAGATTTTTGTACTAAAAGATTTATTTTTATTACTTTTAAATTATGTGTCCTTGTGTGAGTGCATGTGCCTAAGGAGGCCAGAGATATCAAATCCTCTGGAAATAGAGTTACAGGTAGTTGTGAGTGGGTGCTAGGAACCGAACTCTGGTCCTCTGCAAGATCAATACATGCTCTTAACTACTGAGCCATCTCTCTAGCCCTTCTTTTTATTTTTTAAGACAGGTTTATTTTATTTTTATGTTTTATGTGTATGGATATTTTGCCTGTATGTATATTTGTGCACCACATGTATGTAGTGCCTGCAGAGGCCAGAAGAGGGCATAGGACCCCCTGGGACTTCAATACAATTGCGAACCATTATATGGGTATTGGGAATCAAACCTGGGTCCTATGGAAGAACAGCTAGTGCTTTTAACTGCTGAATCATCTTTCCAGCCCCACCTTCATAACTTAAAAAAAAAGTTTGCTTATTGTTGTGTATGTGTCAGTGTGTGTGTGATATGTGTGTGAAATCAGAAGTGTGCATGCCATGGTATGTCTGTGGCATTCAGAGAACAACTTTCAGGAGGAGCCTTTTATCTCCCTGGGGATTGAACTCATGTCTTCAGGCTTGCATTTCTGAGCCATCTTGCTGACCTACCTTCATAATTTTTAGCATAGATTCAGGAAGTACAAAATGGAAGCTTCTTGTGTTGGGCACTGTGTGCAGTGCAGGTGATGTGGTTGTGAGACATGGGAGAAAAAGAAATAGATAGGAGTCTTGGCTTTCAAAGAGTTTAAATTTTGGCATGCAAATTAAGAGGGTGTGAAATCATTAAAAAATTCCTGTTTAGAGCCAGCTATGATGGAGCATGCCTTTCATCCCAGCACTTGGGAGGCAGAGGCAGGTGGATCTCTGTGAGTTTTAGGCTACCCTGGTCTACAAAGGAGTTCCAGGACAGCTAGGGCTGTTACATAGAGAAACCTTGTCTCCAAAAAACCAAAACCAAAACCAAAAAAAAGAAAAAGAAAATGCCTGTTCATTCTCTCTGCCCCCTCCCCATATAGACCATATTGCATAGATAATTGCCCTATCCTTAAAAGACAAGAAGTCTAGTTAGGAATGGTGGCTCATACTTGTAATCCCAACACTTGAGAATCTGAGGAAGGAGGATTACTGCAAGTTTGAGATAGTCTTGGCTGTGTAGTGCTTTATGGTAGCCAGAGGGCCGGTGAGCTCCCAAACCTGACTACCTGAGTGTGATCGTTGGGACCCCCATGGTGGAAGGAGAGATGTGACTTCTGCAAGTTGTCCATGACCTCCACATGCATGCAGTGGATTGGCATATATGATATGAAGTGTAGTGCTAAAGGTGGGAAACATAAACAGTAGAAATGTCATTGGGGAGAAAATACTCAGTTTGAAACATAAAAGCCAAAGAAAAATTTAATAATGTAATGACATTATTTTGGTATTGCAGTTATAGACTTTCACTGAACTTGTCAGTAAAATAAAAATGTACGGGGCCTGGATAGATGGCTCAACTATTAAAGAGCACTATGGCTCTTGTAGAGGAACCGGGTCAGTTCCTAACACCCACGTACATGGTGGCTCACAACCATTTGCAGTTCCAGTTCCAGGGGATCCAGTGCTCTCTTCTGACCTCTGTGGGCTCCCCCATTCACACACTGCACGTACATGCACCCAGGCAACACATCTACAGATTAAAAACAAGCAAATAAATATTAAAACATGGAACATGTCATTAAAAACCATGTGTGGCTTACAAGGTTGTGATATAGCAGTTGTTCAGCATTGTTACAGGGATGCTTCCTTGTCAAAACATGTGGATACATGGTCACTGCAGGTCAGTGGTCTTTCTGAAAGTTTTCAAAAGTCCCCTCTTCACCACAAAGAAGGGAACCATTTCTGCCCACTTTAGAAGGCATCAGCTCCATTAGCCCAATTCATGATCTTATTGTTAAAAGGCAGCTCATTATTCTATTCTGATATTGATTTGGTGTTGCTCTGTTTCACAAGTTAGAATACAGAGAGATACTCAAGGGATTAAGTTCAGTTTCTTTTTTTAAAATTTTAATCATGGTGCTGGAGAGATACTTCAGCAGTTAAGAGTACTTGTTGTTCTTGTCTGTCATGGTCCCCTCCCATCATCCCCCCCACCATGTCCTGTTGTGTCCTCCCCCAGCTCACTATGTAGAACAGGCTGGCCTTGAACTCACAGAGATCCACCTGCCTCTGCCTTCCCAGTGCCCTTATTATTATTTTTAAATGTGAGACAATTTCCTGTAGATTCCAGATTCCATACTTTAGGAATCTGCCATTTGAAATAGACATTGTTTTTAGGTCATGGTATGAGTTCTCAGAAGTCAAAATTGAAATAAGTTTGAAGCCGGGCGGTGGTGGCACACGCCTGTAATCCCAGCACTTGGGAGGCAGAGGCAGGTGGATCTCTATGAGTTCGAGGCCAGCCTGGTCTACAGAGCTAGTCCAGGACAGGCTCCAAAGCTACAGAGAAACCCTGTCTCAAAAAACAAAAACAAAAACAACAACAACAACAAAGAAGAAATAGGTTTGGGTGTATTGTTTGAAATAGAGGAAATAATTATTCTAATATTATATTTTATTTGTATATTTATTTAGGTAAGGTGTGTGAGCAAGTCACGGTGTGTACACAAAAGTCAGCGGACAGCTTTGGAGGGTTGGCTCTCTCCTTCTAGATGTGGGTCCCAGGAATCAAACTCAGCTTGCCAGGCCTCTTGGCAAATGTCTTTCCCCACAGAACCATCTTGCAGGCTTCTGATTATTCTTTATTCTGTAGTTATTTAAAAACTATCATCACATTAGTTAGCATTTCATTGGTTGTTCCTTGCTAAGAGTTATATGTAATGCCAGCACACAATAATAAAAGTTACTGCTTAACTATTTAGAGGAACTGTCATAGTTCATCTGTACAAATGGTATAAAATTCCTAAGACTAAAAAAGAGCATTTACAAAATGAAAAGTCTCTTGGCTACACTAGTTCTCTGTCTTGACACTCTTTCCAGAGTTCACAATGCACCTTAAATTAAGACTCTTATTGTTATATAGTGATTATATAGTTATAAATAGTGTTATAAAATGTTTTTCTCTTAAATATAGCAAACTCGTGATATTTTTGCAACCTCTATTATAAAGTTTAGTTTGCAATTACAGCTTTAGTGTGAATTACATGTTAGTGCTGGAAATGCCTTAAAATAAGTGTACTGGCTCTGTTTTGCTTTGTTTTTAGAAACAATTACAGTGAGGATTTAAATAAAAATTACTTTTAGAGGGACAGTGTTTGTAGTTTGCATTGTATTTTCTCTCTCTCTCTCTCTCTCTTTTTTTTTTTTTTTTTTTTTTTTTTTTGGGTTTTTTGAGACACCGTTTCTCTGTGTGGCTTTGGAGCCTGTCCTGGAACTCACTTTGTAGACCAGGCTGGCCTCAAACTCACAGAGATCCGCCTGCCTCTGACCCCCAAGTGCTGGGATTAAAGGCATGCGTCACCACCGCCTGGCTGCATCTTATTTTCTCAATGATGGGTATTTATTCATAGTCTTCCCTAGTATGGACTCATTCTGTAGCCCAGACTCACAAATACATCTGTGTTAGCCTCCCAAGAGGTTGGATTACAGGACTGAACCATTAGGCTTAAAAGATTTTGAATCAATTGTTTTTTATTCTTCAACTTGGTGTTGGTTTGCGTAGCTTTTGAATAGTATCTTGTATTTTGTTCCCATGCAGGCATCTAGTTTTTTAACTTGGATTGTTAATCTAATTGACCAGGCAAGAGTAATTAGCTGAAAACAGAAGGAAGCAAATTATAGAGAAGGCCTTACTTTGTGTGGAACTCAGACACAAAGCCGTGGTTAATTCTCATGTACTTGGCATGAATAGCATTGTGTTCCTAATCCTGCTGGCTGTGTTTTCTGCTAACCACTGCGGTAAAAGCTCTCTATGTTGGGAAATCAAAAATTCTGATTTTAAAAAGCAAGCAAGGTTAGGGGTTCCGATCATAAGAGAGCCCCCTGAGAGGCGCTGTAAGCCAGCACAGTGGAGGTCCTGCCTGTTACAGCAGCACTCCACAGCCTTGAGACTGGAGGCTTGAGAATGGGAAGGCTGGTTTGCATTACACAGTGAGACCCTGCCTCAAAGAAAAACGTCTGTAAGTAGTTTCAATATTCTACCAAAACAAAAGAGTAAAGATAGCTCTCTGAATAAAAGAACAAGAGATACTTCCAAATCTTACAGTTGATAGGAGTGAGCTATGAGTTATTTCTAGTTCCTGTTCTTTGCTAGAAAATGTTCATTGTGATAATTTGGAAATATTGTGCTTAAAAAAATACATGTAGGGGATCTCAAGAAGGGGGATCTGATGCCTTCTTTTGACCTCTGTGGGCACCAGGCACACACATGGTGTGTGTGTGTGTGTGTGTGTGTGTGTGTGTGTGTGTGTGTGCAGATAAAATACTGATGCACATAAAATAAATAAATCTTAAAAAAATAAAAATAAATGTAAACTCTTGTCTTATTGAAGGTAATACTCGAATCTCAGGGCACCGTTGGCATTGTCCGTTCACCTTAGCCCAACACTTCTGATCCTAAAACTCAGAGCTCACAACCTGAGCCCCTTCCTGTTTCCTTTGGGTCTCACTACTGTCCCACAGGGACACAGTAACAAGCTACAGGTACCTGCTTTCTACTGGCTACCACTGGCCAAATATTTCTCATTCCTGCCCAGAGCAGGGGAATGTCCAGAACCCTCTTCCTGTCTGGGATCAGTAGTAGATCAGAACAGCTGGGTTCTTTTTCTCACGTCATTCCTACCTCACAACAGAACCTGGAGTGTAGCCTGTGTCTCAGCACCTTTACTTCTTCTCATCCTACTCTTCCTTTTCTTCTTTCTTTCTTTCTTTTCTTTTCTTTTCTTTTTTTTTCTCACACTCTAGTCCATTGTGGCCTGGAACTTTCTGTGTAGCTCACACTGGCCTCAAACTAAGGGTGATCCTCTTTCCTCAGTCTCCCAGTGCTGACAGATTATAGTACTGAGCTATAAGGCCTAACTTTTTCCTTCTTGAAATGGGGTTCTAACTGTTTTGCCCAGGCTGGCCTAGGACTCATGGATTCACAGGATCCTCTCTGCTTGGCCACCTGGATAGCTGGGACTAGGGCATTCTATCACTTATCCACAGTCCTTTTTTTCTCCAAGTCTACTTGACACTGCAGTTCTCAGCAGTTGAGAGGAAAAGCATTTCCTGGAAATCTGCATATATTAACTTTCTTATAGGAAGAAGAAAGGTGGTTTAGGAGTAGACTTCAGTAATTGGAGAAACAGTCTCTTTCATCTTAGAACATTTCCAGGCCTCCTGTGTCTTTTGCCTCTTTAGGAATAATTAGCTTTGCCATGTTTGGTTTGGATTAGAAGACTGGTATATGTGTGCATGGTGGACTAGCCAGAAATGACACTAGATGGTAACAAAGCTATTCTGGAGCAAGGGAGTATGTGACTTAGTGGTGGAGTTCTTGTCTAGTGTACAGGAGACTTTTAGTTCCAGACCTCCTATCCCGCCCCAAAAGGGTAGTTTTGGTTGTAGAGACAGCATTGGAAAGTATTACCTTTTCACTGAATTATGGAAAGAGGCAGTACAGTCTGCCCTCAAGGAGTATAGCCCCAGCAGTTCCTTGAGACTCGAACTCAGGACCTTCAGATTATGAGACTGACGCACTGCCTACTGGGCTAAGAAGGCAATGCGTCCCAAAGTTCCAGCAGTTCTTTCTAATCCTAGGATGATGCATGCTCAGCAAGGTAGCTGTTACACTGGAGTTGAGAGACAGCTGTGGGCAGCTGTCATGGGTTTCAGTGATAGACCGAGAACTGCTATTTGATACAGACTGGACTGGATAAAATTCTGTAGTCTTTTACTTGGGTGACTTTTCTGTTAATTTTTTTTCATTTATTTGTTTTGTGAATGGAGATTGGAGGACAACTTGCAGAAGGTCATTCTCTGTTTCCACCATTGGGTTCTGGGGAAGGAACTCCTCCAGGGTGTGAAGCTTGACATCAAGCACCTTAGCCACAGAGCCTTGAGCCCTCTACTGCTGTATTTTGTCTGTTAAATGGGGAGATTAAGACTGAGGGTACTTCTCCCTCTCCTGCCCCTTATCCTTGGTTTTTACTTTTTATTTTTTATTTTTATTTTGGGACAGGGTTTCTCTGTGTAACAGTCTTGGCTGTCTTGGACCTCGATTTGTAGACCAGGCTGGCCTTGGGTTTTTACTTTCTATGGCTTTTGGTACTTGTGATCAGTTATAGCCCAAAATATCAAATGGAAAATTCCAGAAATAAAGAGTTCACAAGTTTTAAAGAACTTATTATAGTATATTGCTCTAATTGTTCATTTATTATTATTATTATTATCTAAGTTTATTGTTAATCTTTTGCTGGGCTTAATTTATAAATTAAGTTTTATCATTGATACATGCGGAAAACATGGTATATATGGGGTTTGGTGCCATCTGGCGTTTCCTGCATTTTGGGGAGCTGTTGGAATGTGTCTCCCCGAAGATTAGCCAGGAGGCTGGTTAGGATAGGAATCGTATCGTAGTCACCACATGTAGCCAGGAAGTCAGTAGGAAGGCAGCGGAGGTAAACCTCAGGTTTGAGACCTCTCTCATTACTTCACTGTACACTGTGGCTTCAGATTTTTCTCCTGGAGAAGAGGGCACTACATTGAGCTACCTAATTTCTCTCTCCTATTATAGTGCCCTCCATCATACTCTTAATTTTTATTTAGTCCTTTCCTTGGAAGTCTGTACTTGAGGTCTCTCCCACCCCCATGTGGAGATCAACCCTAGGGCATCCTGCATGCAAGGTAGGCACTATATCTAAGTGCTAAGGAATGAGACTGCCTCACTAGATCTCAAGCTGATATATTATGCTTGACTTGTTCTAGCAATGTTAATAACTAATAATTCTGAAAGTTATCTGAAGTAAAAATTGCAGTTAAAAGTTCTTTCTGGAAGTATAGTAAAGTAAATTAAAAGGTGCACATATGTGTAAGGATGGTGGAGAAAAAAAGAAAAAAAATCTTGAAAAATTTCACGTATCCTTGCCTTAGCAATGTTTGTTGGCTAGGTTTCTCATGAAGTACTTTGTTAGTTTTTTGGGTTTGCACAGATGGATAAAAGACCCTGTCTTCCCTATTCTTTTTCTGCTCTCTTCCCTCCTCGAGGTCTCTCTCTCTCTCTCCCTCTCTCTCTCAATAAAGCTCTAGAAAGGTTGAAAAAAAAAAAAAGACCCTAACTTTAAGGAATGTGCACAGTGGTGCAAGTCACAGATGAGAAACCTGTTGGAATTTTCTTCTCATGGATGGCCTTTTTTTTTTTTTTTTGGTGGGAGGATAGGTGCAAGTCCCAGATGAGAAACCTGTTGGAATTTTCTTCTCATGGATGGCCTTTTTTTTTTTTTTTTGGTGGGAGGATAGGATGTCACTCTGTAACCTGGAGCTCATTATGGGGTCCAGATTGACCTACAACTCTTGGCTGTCCTTTTGCCTCAACCTCCTCAGTGGCGATTATCTTTTCTAATACTCCTTTCCCAATATCTATGCATACATACATACATACGCGTGTGCAGGCATATGTATGTATGTATTATATATGTGTGTGTGTGTGTATGTATATATATATATATATATATATATATATATATATATATATATGTATATATATATAAAATTTGAGACAGACAGACATGCTTTTATGTAAGTAGGATTTTATTTCATGTGTTTTTGTGACCTCTCTTCTAAAGCATTGTGTTGGGAGCACCTTTCAACATCACACCTCACAGATACAAATCCTGTCCTTTATAACACTTGTGAGCTATTCCATAGTGTTAATGTATTGTTTTATTTTACTTTTTTTTTCATTCATAGATTTTTGAGATGTTTTTGTTTCCTTCAGCCATGCTGCTAAGCATGCTCCAAAGCATAGGTCACTTCTCTGTCGTCTCTGCTCCAAACAGTAATTGTCTGTCCCCGCCTGTCAGTTGTGCTGTAGTCCAGACAGCGGCTCTGCTTTCGCTAGCACTGGGCGTTGGCAGGTCAAAGACTGAGTCTGTAAGCAGTCAATGCTGTGTAGCTGTTTAAGTATCGGATGTTACTCAGCAAAAAGGAAGTGTATTTTAATCCATATTAGTAAGGTTAAGTATCTTTTCCTATCATTTACTTCTTCACTGATTTATTTATTTTTGAAGTAAAGAAAAGGGTAGAAACTGATCTTTCTGTAGTACACTACAAGATATGAAATCACAGAAATAAGAAAGTCAGCTGGGCATGGTGGTTGGCACACTCTTGTAATCACAGTACTTGATGGTAGAGGTAGAAGGATCAGGAGTTCACACTCACCCTTGGTCAGCCTGGGCTTCAAAAGACTTCAATATCCAACCAGCCAAAAAAAAAAAAAAAAATCAACAACAATACTGGGCGGTGGTGTTGCATGCCTTTAATCCCAGCACTTGGGAGGCAGAGCCAGGTGGATCTCTGTGAGTTCCTGGAAAGGTGCAAAGCTACAGAGAGAAACCCTGTCTCAGGGGGGAAAAAAAGAAAGAAAGAAAAAAAAATCCAACAAGCGGCAGATCAGGGGACAGTCTCCATGCAGTATACATAGTTTAGAGCTTCTTTTTGAGATAGGGTCTCACTAGGTAGTCCAGGCTGGCCTCGAACTCACAGAGATCCACCTGTCTCTGCCTCCCTAGTGCTGGGATTACAGGCGTGCGCCACAACCGTCTGGCTTTAAAGAACTTTTAAATCATGGTTTGTTAGGGCAGTAGTAGTTTTTAACAGGGAAAGTACAGCTAAGGAGAGACAGCTATGTGTGCGGCACTCACCTGTAATCCCAGCACTCAGAAGGTAGAGGCAGGAGGATCTCTGTGAGTTTGAGGCCAGCCTGGTCTACAGAGCGAGATCCAGGATAGCCTCCAAAGCTACAGAGAAACCCTGTCTTGAAAAAAACAAAACAAAACAAAACAAAACAAAGTTCTTTTTTTTTTTTAAAAATTTTTATTTATTTATTATATACACAGAAGAGGGCACCAGATCTCATTACAGATGGTTGTGAGCTACCATGTGGTTGCTGGGAATTGAACTCAGGACCACTGTTAGAGCAGTCAGTGCTCTTAACCTCTGAGCCACCTCTCCAGCCCACAAAGTTCTTTTAAATATAGACAGACAAAGTGAAGGTGCTTGCTGCCAACCCTGACGACCTGAGTTCAGTCTCTGGAATGCTCCCTGGAACACATGTGATGGAAAGGGGAGAGAGAGCTTAGTCCCCAAAGCTGTCTTCTGACCTCCGTACTTCCACCGTGGTTCACGTGTGCTTTTTCTCTTCCCAGGAGATAATGAAATGTTGAGAGCCAATGCGGTGGGTCAGTGAAGGGGCTTGCTGTGGAGCCTGACAGCCTGTTTGCTCTCTGGACCCACATAGTGAAAGGAGAGAGCCAACTCCTACAGGTTGTCCTTTGACCTCCATGTGTGTTGTGACATGCACACTCTCTGCCCCACCTCCACCCCACCACATGCACCAATAATGTAATAAATAATTAAAGATGTAGAGAGATGATAAGACATACCCCAAATCACATACAACGGCCAACTTTAGGCTTCAGTTGTCCAGTCTTAACCGGAAATTGGAAAATAGCTTATGTATATTTATTTTTAGTCTTCAGTTTCCTTTGTGAGTTTAATATCCATGCCCATTGCTCATTTTCCTATTATATGTTCCTTTTTTAAAAAAAATTTCTAAGAGTGTTTTGGATATTGTGGCACTAGCCTTTTTGTTTGCTTGGATATCTTTTTCTTGAAAGAGAAATTTTAAGACTTATGAGATGAAATTTACCAGTGTTTTCTAGTAAATTGTTGATGAAGTTGATAAACTTACCCAAATAATTTATTAAAGTCTTTTCATTTAGAATGTAATTCAGCGGCACATTCATAGTTCAGTGGTGCATTGTCCATGGACAGCATCAAGACATGGTCTAGGTTAGATACCCTGCCTTACTCTATCTCTCAGGTCTGTGCTTCTGCTGGGTCCTTCCTTGGCCTCATGCTAGTCATTTTGTAGCACACAGAGAAAGCGATAGTAAGCTGATAGCATCTGAGATCCCACCGGCACTGGGAACAGAATAAATGCTGTGCAGGACTTGGTTGGGCAGGATGGGTTGGTGAAGATTTCCTCAAATTTATGAAGAATGACCTGTGCTGAAGGAGTGGGGTGGGAGGGTCGAAGGTATGTTTTTAGTGTAGGTCATCATGTGGGACAGTTGGGAGACTGTCCCTGCTTTGTTACATGGCATTGGGTGACTTAGGTCAAGTCTTGGGCCTCAGTCTTTTTATCTGTGATGTAAAGAAATAGAAAGCTGAGTGTGGTTGCTTACACCTATAAATACACTTAAGAGGCTGAGGAAGCAGGATTTCCCTGAGTTTAAAATCTTCTTCACAGCAAGACCCAGTCTCAAAATCAAACCAAACCAAAACAGAAAGGGGAGTGGACTTTTAAAATGGTTGTCATTATTATTAAAATATTGAGTTTTACTATTAAGAGAACTTTTAGAAAGAACTCTGATTCATCGTCATTGAAAGCGTTCTGGATATTGCACAGCCTGTGCTATGGGTATGCAGTGAGGGTGAGAATGCCTGAGAAACTTGTAGAGTAGTGTAGTACAAGAGTTGTGGATGGCCTGAGCTACCCAGCTCGAGCAGAGACTGTTCAGTTTTGGGATTCAGGAAGAGCTAACACTTAGGTAGAAATGGAGGTGGATAGACCTCACTCGGGGAAGCCCAGGAGAAAGGGGGAGCTACAGGGTTTGCCTGAGATCTAGTTTGGGAACTGCTTGGCTGGGTTTGTAGTGTTTGTGCAAAGCACCAGGAGAAGCTGAGACTGGAGAGGTGAAGTGAGCTAGCTTGTGGGAGACTTAGGTGTGGAACTCGGTACTTGCTGGCTTAATTCTAAGTCTAATTCTGTAGGCTTTTGGTCCTGTTCAGACAGTGTATTGTGAGTAGCATTTGAAGATTTAGTTGGTAAAAGTGTCTAGGATGGTAATTGATTATATTTGGACTCAGGGTTTGTTTTTTTTTTTTCTTTCCTTTCTTTCTTTCTTTCTTTCTTTCTCTCTCTCTCTCTCTCTCTCTCTCTCTTTCTTTTTTGAGGCTGGCTAGAATGGAGGTTATTTAAGTGGATCAGGCAAGACACACAGCAGGGATAAGCAGGAGGAAAAGCTGTTGGCAGGAGGGGAAAATGACTCCATGGGGAAAGGGGACAGGACTTCTAGTGGACAATGCCTTTGAGGCAGGGCATAGTCAAAGTAGGAAGTTGGTCATTCTGGCTTATTGTTAGGAAGAATTTTCTGGTAACTTGCCATTAGCTTGAAAATTTATAAGTCAGACAGGAATTTTCGTGTTTTAAAAAAGCTCACCCATTATGAATTACAGTTCTGTAACTGCTGGTTCAGACAAGTGTTTGGAATAGAGGTCCCCACCCCTTTTTCTCAGTGCTGAATCTTGCCCATTACGCACATCCTGTAAAGGGAAACGTGTGTGACTCGGGGGTACATTTCAAAGAACCCTTTAGAATCTCTACATCTTTGGGAGGAGGAGGGTGAACATTCAGCAGTAGTGTATGTGGTAAAACCCTGTTTAGTCGTCCACCATCCTTGATTTCGTTTTTATGATAGCTGGGGCAAATACAAAAAGCTTACAAGGATAAATGCAATCCATGAACAGAAGCCACTCACACAGGTCATCCAGAGCAGAGGCCCTGCAGGGCCACAAGCAGGCTGCCATCAAGGGCCCAGAGAGATGAGTTTCTGGCTTGGATGTGGATATTTTATTGTGTAACAATGATTTATTCTTCAGAGAGAGGACAGGGAGCAAAGTTGCTTAGCAATCATGTGGGTGCTGAAAGAATGGCCTTTGGAGGCACAGGCATTTGAAGTGGGATAAATTCAGCTTTTTCAAGCAGCTTGCAAAGACTGCTGTTAAAGCAGCTCATGCCAGTCCTGTTACAAATTAGGGACTTGCAGTCTTTTTCCTTCTGATTGCTTTTATTTGATCTGTTTTTCTGCATTCTCATGTGGAGAAAGGGCTAATGCCTATGGGAGTGGGTTCCTCATAAGTCTGTCCTGGGAGAAGAGGGTTTCCATACAGGTTGGCTCTCGGTTTGTAGTAGTTCTTCACCACAGGGCTTGACTCAGCTCTGCTGGGTGCCAGTCATCTTGCTGGGCCCTGGGGAACTAACTGACCCACCCCTGCAGCCTAGACACAGCAGGAAACACGTGTCTTTGGAGTTATCTTTCCACAGGCAAGGCAGTCTACCAGGAGAGAGGTGGGACAACAAGGAAAGACTAGAGTGATCCGATTCTGCTCTAATCCCAGTATCATGACATGCAAGGTGGGTCTGGGCACACCTTCTAATCCCCAGGTTTACCATCTTCATTCCAGTGGACAGTGTGGTCTACTCTAAAAGGCCCAGGTAGCTGTGGAGGGTTATGAAGCTTTCTGATCTTTTTACTAGCTTGTATTTGGGGCATCAGATTTTTCTTTTTTTTTGTTTTTTTTTTTTCAAGACAGGGTTTCTCTGTGTAGCTTTGCGCCTTTCCTGGAACTCGCTTAGTAGACCAGGCTGGCCTCAAACTCACAGAGATCCGCCTGCCTCTGCCTCCCGAGTGCTGGGATTAAAGGCGTGTGCCACCACTGCCCGGCTTTTTTTCTCTTTTTAATGTGTATGTACGTACACTAGTGTGTGCCCACGGATGTAGAGGCCAAAGGAGAACCTCAGATGTCATCTTCAGGAATATGTTAACTTCTTTTGAGACAGGGTCTCTTTTGTCCTGATACACACCAGTTAGACTTGACTGGCTGACCCCAGGGATTCTTGCCTGTCTGCACTCCCTCCATACCCCCAACTCCCCTCCCTCCCTCCCAGGGCTGGGGATACAAGTGTCATAGTAAGTAGCATTTTGCATAGGGCTGGCAATGGAGTTCAGGTCCTCATGGCTGAGAGGCAAAGCCAGTTTACTGACTGAGTGACTTCATAAGCCCTAAATTTTGATTTCTTTATACTTTTTTAAATTAAAAAAAAAAAACACATACACTCAAAACAAAAAAGGGGATTGACTAGGCTTTTAAAATAATTGTTGATGAAAGATAATACCCACTTTAAAAGTTTTTCATTTAGTTCGTATTAACTTTTGTTGTTAACCATTTTGAAGACTACTTTTTTTAAGTCTTACTATATAATTAAAAAAAGACGATAACAAAGCTGAACCATTGACTAAATGGTAACTCTTTTTGTGGAACTAATTCATGAAATGAATTTGGGTTAAGAATTAAGCATTGGGGGTTTTCCTTCCAAAGTTTAGATGTAAGCCCAGCTCCTCATCTTATATTGAGGACACTGAGACCAAACCAGCCACATCACCCTGAGGCCTGGGTCTCCTCCACAATGCTTGTTACTATAGTGTGATGAAGTGTGGGAAGGTTGTTAAGAAAACTACCTCAGTAGTTGGAGGTAAACACAGCTGTCCTTGTCTTTACCAAGAGTGCTTGCTGTTCAGCTGTTCAGTGCTGACATCTAGCGTTCTCATCAAAATCTTCAGAATCATGGGGCAAACTGGGTGCCTCCATATACAAGCAGCATTTTTTTTTTTTTTTAAGAAGGGCAAACTGGCTGGGCGGTGGTGTAATTCCAGCTCTTGGGAGGCAGAGGCAGGTGGATCTCTGTGAGTTCGAGGCCAGCCTGGGCTACAGAGCTAGTCCAGGACAGGCTCCAAAGCTACAGAGAAACCCTGCCTTGAAAAACCAAATAAATAAATAAATAAATAAATAAATAAATAAATAAATAAATAAATAAGAAAAAGAAGGGCAGACTGATCTGGTTTATTAGGGACAGTGAGAATTCCTGAGTGTGGGAGGGGCTCTGTGAGAGGAATACCCATTCTTTCAGAGAACTGAAAAATCAAGCTTATTACTAGACAGTACTGGGCGAGAGATTATGAAACCTGAGTTCTGGTCTCAGTTCTGTTTACTAGCCTTAGTCAAGAAAATTCTGTTTAATCTCTTTGAGCTAGTACTTCCTGTTTCTAAGATGAGAAGGGTGATAAGATGCCACCCAGGGCCCATGGCAGGACTCTCAGTGGAGTCCCTGAAGCCCAAATGCAGGGAACAAGGCAGGCATGGGAGAGACTGGTGTTTTCTTAGGGCCTTGCTTTAGGTTTTTGTTTGTTTGTTTGTTTGTTTTTGTTTTTTGTTTTTTTCGAGACAGGGTTTCTCTGTGTAGCTTTGCGCCTGTCCTGGAACTCACTTGGTAGCCCATGCTGGCCTCGAACTCACAGAGATCCACCTGGCTCTGCCTCCCAAGTGCTGGTATTAAAGGCGTGCACTGCTTTAGTTTTTAAATTTAATCTTACTTTAAAAAATATTTAAGAAAAATTTATTAGGTTCATTCATTTTATTTTGTGTGTGAGTGTTTTGCCTGCATATATGTCTGTGTATCATGTGTGTGCTTGGTGTCCAAGGAGGCCAGAAGAGGGCATCGGATCCCTTGGAACTGGAATTACGGATGATTGTGAACTACCATGGGGGTGTTGGAAATCTAACCTGGGTCTGCAAGAGCAATGAGTGCTCTTAGTTCCTGAGCCACTGTCTCCAGCTTGAGAGCTTTGCTTCATCAGCTGTCTTTCACGTTCTGTTCCTCCATACGGCATGTTCTTCTCTCTTTGTCTCTTGCTACTCAGAAGTCATCCTTTATTTATTTATTTACTTACTTACTTATTTATCTGTCTGTTTATTTATTTGTTTGTTTATTTATTTATTTTTGAGGGGGGGTGGGTCTCAAATCTCAAATGTCCCAGGCTGGTCTTGAACTCAGTATTTGATTGTGGATGACTTTGAACTGATTAACCTGACTTGACATCTAAGTGCTGTGTGTGGTGTATGACATCCTGGGCATCAATCCAAGGGCCTTGTGCATGTCAGCAAAGAACTCTGCCAACTGAGTTGTTTCCCCAGACCCCCACCCATTAATCTTTTTAAAGTGTGTGTGTGTGTGTGTGTGTGTGTGTGTGTGTGTGTGTGTGTGTAGGGGTGGTAGTTGTGGTGGTGGTGGTGGTTTATGTTCACATGGGTGCATGCACATGTGGTGGCCCAGAGTTGATGTTAGGTATCTTCCTTGCTCTGCATTCTGAACCCCAAACCAATTCCAACTAGTTTGCGCAGCCAGCTTGCCCCCTGGATCCTCTGTCCCTGAGTGCTGGAATTACAGGCAGCTGCCATCCCTGCTCTCCATAGGGCAGGGGTTACAAGCTCATGTACCACACCCTGCCTTTTTATATGGATACTAGGATCTGAACTCAGGTCCTCATGGCTGTGCAGCAAGCTCTCTGAGCCAAGGCTGTAATTAGGCAGATTTTTTTCTCTTTGAATTTAAACAAAAGAAGAGGTGCAGAATATGGGTATATAGTTCAGTGTGGTAGAGTGCTTGCCTAGCATGTATGAAGTCCTGGGTTCAATTCCAAGAACAGGAAACAAGAAACTAGACAACAAAACCAAAACTTTTTAAAAAAAAATTTATTTATTTATTTTGGTTTTTGAGACAGTTTCTCTTTGAAACAGTTCTGGCTGTCCTGGATCTCACTCTGTAGACCAGGCTGGCCTTGGAGCTCACAGAGATCCACCTGCCTCTTCCTCTTGAGTGCTGGGATCAAAGGCGTGTGCTACCACTGCCTGGCCTTTTTATAATTTTAAAGGCGCTGCTGTGAATCCTTGTCTTCTGTCCCTGGCCTCCCATCAACCAAATCCATTCCCTCAGCATTATTAGTTTCCTTTGTATTCCTTCAGAATTCCTTATCCCCCCCCTTCATTTATCTTTCACACTTGAAGACTATGTCTTTAAAAATGTGGTTACCGTAGAGTTCTCATATCAATACACAGTGAGGTCATTGTGATTTTAACATTTTATAGACACACCATAATTCAACCAGTGGTTGGGGATTTTTACTTGGTAAAGTCCCAAGTGATTTTTATGTTTAAGATGGTCTTTGAGCCTGATATGAGAACTTTTCTTTGTCATTTTAAGCACTCTACAGTCTTGAGATCGGTCCATACAAAAACCTCTTTGAGGTGATTAGCGTATACTTGGTAGAAAGAAGAAAACATATGTTTAGGATTTGCTGACTAAGGTATGCAAGGCTGCATGAAATCCCCACTGTGTTCCTCTCAGAGGCTCTACTGGCAAGTACAGGGTCTGTTTGAGCCTGTCTTGTAGGGCTGGTAAAAGTCTGCACTGCTGAGCTTATGACCATTAGTAAATTGACTTCCTTAAAACTGGTAGAGCGTGTATGAAAGGATCTCCACACAGATGACGCTTTGAGAAACAAAACCAGTATAGAAAGAAGATATGTAAATGTTCTTTTTATAGATTAAAATTTTTAATCTAAAAAATCCTAACTGAAAAAGAGGTGTATGCAGAAAGTGACTTCCTAAATGAGATTGAAGATGTTTATGGAGATGCATATGGCTCTTTTTTTTTTTTTTTTTTTCTTTCTGAGACGGTTTCTCTGTGTAGTCCTGGCTGTCCTGGCACTCACTCTGTTGACCAGGCTGGCCTTGAACTCAGAGATCCTTCTGCCTCTGCCTCCTGAGTGCTGGGGTTAAAGGTGTGCTCCACCAGTGCCTAGTGAATGTGGCAAAGAGTAATTAGTTTAGTATTGAACAAATAGGAAATATATTGACCTGAGATTTGACACCTAGGAAGGTTTTACATTTTACAGTAGTTAGAGAGTACAGCCTTGCTGTTGTAATGTAATCTGTTTGGAGTGTACAAATGAAGTGGAAGGTTCTGGAGTTTTCATTTAAAACTTGAAACAACTGAGTTTGCTGATTCTCTTGTGGGTGCTGAAGTGTGCACTTAGGTTACTACACATAGCAGTAGTCCTTGGTGTATGCTTTGGGGTTACAGCCCCTCCCTTTCCCTCCCCTCCCCTCCCCTCCCTTTCTCTCCCCTCCCCTCCCCTCCTCTCCTAGTGTCTCCCCTCCCCTCCCCTCCTCTATGTACTCTTTTGTCTCTTGGTGAGGATGTTACCTGGGCCTCTGCACACTAGGCAAGCACTCTACCACTGAGCTGCATCTCCAGCTCCTAGACTTCTTTTTCTTTGTGTATCTGTGATTATTTTTCCTCTTTGGTTTTGAGATAAAGAGATAGCCCAGTCTGGCCTGAAACTTGTCACCCAGACTGACTACAAACCGACAGACTTCTGCTTAAGCCTCTCAAGTGCTAAGTGCTGGGTTACAGGTGGGTTATGACTGACTGACAGTCTTGTGTCCTTCTACACTGATGTTAAACTTAGCCTAAAGTCATAAAAGTTTAGAAGTATTAGTACACTTAGAGATTAATAATTAATATTTGATATATTCACATAATAATGTGGTCCTTTCTGTATAATAAGTGGAAACGCTTGAGTCCAGAGCAGTTAGTCTTGTCCAGGTCAAACAAACACCTTCTCCAAAGTGCTTTATAGCATTTTGCCCGGTTCTTTCTGTAAACGAGTTCCAACTGCCAAGTTGCTTGACATGGGGAAGAGTTTGATTTTGAACACATTCTATTACCACTGGTTCTTTTTCCTCCTTAATGTGGACCAGTTAATAAAAAACAACCTTGTATGGAGCCTGGCTCATAGCCAGCCGATACTATATAGACTTGTTTGAGGTGAAACCAAACCTGGAAGGAATGAAAGAGCTCCATTGGTAACACATAGAATGCTTGAGCCAGACCCTATGTTTGCTAGATTTTTCTCATCTTCTGCTAAGGGCAGAGACCACTATGTTATGTTCACATGGTTAATGGGTTATGTGGTGGTAAGTGAGTGTCTTTACATTTTTTTTTTCCCTCTCTTAGGTCCTTTCACATAACCTGTGCACGGTGCTAAAGGTTCCACATGACCCTGTTGCCCTTGAAGAGCACTTCAGGGATGATGATGAGGGGCCTGTCTCCAACCAAGGCTACATGCCATATTTAAACAAGTTCATTTTGGAAAAGGTATGATGCTAACCTTTTCTCACCTACAGCCTTGCTTGCCTTGTGTGCATCAAATGGACCAAGGCAGTCCCTTATTGGTGAGTGCATTAAAAAGCTGGGTATGAAGCCAGGTGTGGTGGTTCATGCCTTTAGTCCCAGCACTTGGGAGGCAGAGGCAGGTGAATCTCTGAGTTTGAGGCCAGCCTGGTCCACAGAGCAAGTTCCAGGACAGTCAGGGCTACACAGAGAGACCTGTAGGTGGAGTTTTCCTGTCCAGCAGCTGCTCCCAAATAAACACACAGAGAGTTAATATTAATTATAAATGATTGGCCAATAGCTCAGCCTTGTTACTAGCTAACTCTTATAACTTAAATTAACCCATTTATATTAATCTACATTCTGCTATGTAGTGTTACCTCTCTTTCATCTTGCACCTCCTGTTTCCTCTCTGTGTCTGTCTGGGTACTCCTCTGACTCTGCTCTTCTTCTTCTTCCCAGTGTCCGTAGTCTGGTTCTCCTGCCTAACCTTTTCCTGCCCAGCTATGGGCCAGTCAGTTTCTTTACTAAGCCAGTCACAGCGACATATATTCACAAAGTGTAAATGAATATTGCACAGAAACCCTGTCTCGAAAACAAACAGACAAACAAGAATGAAGCTGGGTGCCAAGGCCTCAGGAGATGGGAAGGAAGGAGGCTGAGCTCCTCCCTTCCTCCTCTTTCAGGCTGGCACTTCCAGGATGGTTCTCTCTTTGAAATAAAAAATGTGTTTGTGTTACTTTGTGTCTGTCTTCTCTCTGGATGCTTTGCTTATCTCGGAAAATGTGGTTTTCCAGGTGCTGGCAGTGGTTATTAAAGTGTGATGGAGTTAAATACAGATAGCAAAGGAGATGGTAATTCAGTAGTTACTGTGTAGCTCTCACACAGCGAACTTCATGTTAGACTTTTCAAGGGATCACTTAAAATCTTCTCCTGGGTGTATCCTAAGATGTGCACTAGTTCCTTTTCCTGTTGCTATAACCAAGTACCCGTCAGGAAGCAACTTAAAGAGGGAGATACTTACTGTGGTTCATGGTTTTGTTTTGTTTTTTTGTTTTTTGTTTTTTGGAGCTGAGGATCGAACCCAGAGCCTTGAGCTTGCTAGGCAAGCACTCTACCACTGAGCTAAATCCCCAACCCTATGGTTCATAGTTTAATGTGACAGTCTATCATGATGCAGAAGGCTTAGCAGTAGGAGGGGCTAGGCTAGGGGCTGTGGCAGCAGGAGTATGAGGCTGCTTGCTCACATCTGGGCAGACCAGGAAGTGGATTAGAAGGAGAGAGGAATGATTGCTAGAGCTCAGCTCATTTTCTCTCTTCCCTCCTTTTTACTAAGTCTAAGACTAAAGCCCATGGGGTGGTGCCAGTCATATTAGGATGGGCCATGTCCTTTCAGTTAATCCTCTCTGGGAGTAGCATCACAGACATACCCTAAGGCAGCAATTCTCAACTGGTGGGTCATCCATGACCCCTTTAGAGGTAGCATATCAGATACTTACATCATGGTTCATAACAGTACCAAAATTATAGTTATGAAGTAGCAACGAAATCATTTTGTGGTTGGGAGTCACCACAACATGACGAAGTATTAAAGGGTTGCAGCATTAAGAAGACTGAGAATCATTGCCCTACAGTATGTTTGAATACTGTATACTCCCCCCACCCCTTTTTGTTTTTTTGAGACAAGGCCTCTCTATGTAGCCCTTGCTGTGTAGACCAGGCTGGCCTCAAACTCACAAAGATCTCTCCACCCCTGCCTTTTAGAGTCTTGGCATTAAAGGTATGCACCACTATGCCCAGCCATAATCTTAAAAATTATAGACAGTAGCTGGGTGTGGTGGTAAATGCCTATGTTCCTAGCATTTGGGAAGTAGATGTAGGAGATCAAGAGTTCAAGGTCACCCTCAGCAGTAGAGTAAGTTCAAGGCCAGCCTAGACTATATGAGCCCTATTTCTAAAATCAAAACAAGCAGATTATTGTGAGACATACTGCAGAATTCTCAGAAGTCTGGCAATTACTTTGTTTTCAAGCATCAGAATTTGTGTGGGCTGAGTCAGTGGTGGGGGCATGGTCACTGGCTTCACATTCTGAAATGCTGTGCCTTACTACTGCATTTTGTTCCCCTTGATGTAGTGTACTTTTAGATTTGAATTTTAAGTTTTGAAACACTCTTATAGCTTAAATTCCTGTAACTGGGGAGAAAAGGTAGAAGTGTTGAAAAAGTTCAAATTGAACCACTAAATTTGGAGCAAAACTCCGTCACGGAGCCAGTGAAGATGTGATAGAATCATGAACTGGAAGCTTGCCATCCTGCCATTTAAGGAAAGCAATAGGGGTTCCATATTTTGGGGTTAAATCAGCAAAGATAAGTCTCTTGTTTTGAAATTTGGTTTGGGGGAGAAAAAAAAAAGCCAGCAGTGTGAAGAATGCTAGCAGGAGATTTAGGGATTGCTGCTCCTTATGCAGCAAAAATATGAACTATTGATCACACACTTGCTAGATGTACATCCCGTTCATGCAGCTTTGCCAAATCCCTGTGAGCAGCAGTAGTTTAGCCGGTAAGGGGCAATAGATTAAAACAATGTTTTAAATTACTTTTTATTTAAAAGTATTTTTATTTAAATTTTTTTCTTTCCTTTTACATATCAACCTGTTTCCCTCCCTCCCCCTTTCCCGCTCCCCCCTTAAATTACATTTTATGTATTTATTGTCTGTATGGGGGGCGGGAGAGGGTGCACTTGTGGATGTTAGAGGTCAATTTGTAGAAGTCAGCTTCTCCTTCCACTGTGTGGGTTCTGGGGATTGAACTCAGGTCTTCTTCAGGTTTTGTGGCAAGCACCTTTATCCACTGAGCTAATTTGCTGGCCTGTAGATACATTTTGAACTCAAACCATTTAACTTCTCCAAGCAGTGTTCCTTTAACTGTACTCTTAAAGACTAAATCCTCTTTTTCAGAATTATTATCCTTATTATTTTCTGCATAGGGGAAGTAATGGTTGAAGGCAGGGGTGGAGTTACTTTGAAAACTTTCTGATAACCTCAGACTGTCTCAGCTGCCGTCCAGTTGTCCCCAGTGCCTTAAGATCAAGTCTCTTTGGTGTTTCTTTGTGTTTATTGGTTGCTTTCTCGAAGTCTTCTGCTTTTGTCTGTGGGTATTATTACTCTGAGGGGTCTAGGGCCCCGAAATACATTCATTATATCGAAACCTGCTTTCCAAAAAGTAGTTTCATATTTGGCTTCTGCATTTACTTCCTGATAGTCCTCTCTGATGTCTGTCATGCTGATAGAATTTGCTTCCAGTGTTTCTGACACTTCAGATGACTAAGCAGCCTGCTGTTCCTTACCAAATATTTTGTCTGAGTGTTAATTTTGTTAAATTCCTTCTTTAGTGAAAGGATTTGGAATCCCAGTTTTGTGGGCTTTCTTCTTCCTCTCTCCCTTCCTCTGTCCCTCCCTCTGTCCCTCCCTCTGTCCCTCCCTCTGTCCCTCCCTCTCTTCTTCCTCTTTTTGAAACAAGATTTTATACTTAGACTACTTGATGGTGAGAAATTGAAGACATTGGTTAGTTATTACTTTAAAAACAATTTATTTCTAACTAGCCACACAAAGTAGTAGGTGTGCCTCAGCATGTTTTTGAGACAGTCTCATTCTTCCATGGAATTTATGGCCGATTCGGTTTGCTGGCCCTTGCTGTGGTCAGCTCTTTCCTGTGTGTTAAAGGTTCATCTGGGCTGTATGATTAAAGCTGGTAATCCAATGGCCACATGCCAGGTTCATGTTGGAGATGCCCATGCTTCCCACCAGAATCCCCCTTGTTTCGTTCTCCTCTGTGTTTTGGAAGCATACATAGAGAGGAACACACAGGACAGAGCTCAGCATCTTCTCTGTGGCCTTTTCTCTGTGGCCTTTTCTCTGTGGCCTTTTCTCTGTGGCCTCCCAGCCTCTGTGTTCTGCCCTTCTTATCTCACGTTTCTGCACTTTTCCTTTTCTGTACTTTCTTACCATGTTTGGTGATCATATAATAGTTACATTTCTTGCTTAAAAACCTATTGTTTTTAAAAGCCCCCCCCCCCCTTTATGTTCATGAGTGTTTGCCTGTGTGCATGTCTATGTACCACATTTGTGCCGTGCCAAAGGAGGCCAAAAGAGGTTGTCTGGAGTTACAGATGGGGATAAGTTGAACTGGAGTCTTCTGGAGGAGCAGCAAGTGCTCTTAACCACAAAGTCATCTTTTGAGCCCCATAAAATCTGTTCCTAGGTTTCTTCTATTATTTGAATGACTGTACATTGGACTCTCAAAATTCCTCAACTGTCATTGAGTATGAATGGTATTGTTTGTAAGCATTACCCCAGGCCTTTTCATGTTATTTCTCACTGGATCTACCCATTGTTGTTTAAAACATTAAAGTTAAGTAGGTTTGTAAAAAGCTTTTATTTTATATGTATGGGTGTTTTGCCTGTATGTATGTCTGGTGCCTACAGAGGCCAAGAAGAGGGTCAGATCTCCTGGAACTGGAGTTAGAGGTGATTGTGAACCACCACATGGGTGCTGGGAATCAAACCCAGGTCCTTTGGGAGAGCAGCCACTTCTCTTAACTGCTAAGTCATTTCTCCAGCCTGAAGGTTAAGTAGTTTTAATTTGCTACAGTGACCAAATTGCCTTCCAGAGAGATTTTCATCATATCTATGAGTCATAGAGGGCTATGCACATTCCTGTCATTTTGGAGGGAAAGGAGGTAATTTGAAACAGGTTTATATAACCCAGTCTGACCTCAGACTTGCTCACTTGCTGAGGATAACCTTGAACTCCTGATTGTCCTTTCTGTGCCTCTGTAGGGTTGGGATCACAAGCATGCACCACTATGCCTTGCTAAAGGTTGTGGGCTTCTGAGTGAATAAGGGATATCACGCTGAGAGCCAACAATGACTTTATGCCCCAGAACACTGTGACTAGTACAGTGAATACAACAGCAATGTGGTTTAAAGAAATAAGGTGTTTAAAAATAGCAGTGTTGTTGGCACAAAATTCACATTCCATGCAATTTACCTATTTAACCTTATACTTATAGTTTGGTGGTTTTTAGTATGGCTAATTTTGTATAACCATCACCACAACCAATTTTAGAATGTTTTTGTTATTCCCTTCCAAAAAATCTCATCCTGCTAGCATTCATAATCTCTTCCCCCACAGCTCTAGGCAAGCACTAGTCTTTACATTTGCCTATTGTTGACATTCATTATTAGCCTATGTCCAGCTTTTGTGTCTGGTGTCTGTCACCTCACCTGTTTCCAGGCTTATCCTTGGAACAACCTTGCTTCCATTCTTATAGCAGAATCATATTCTTTTCTTTTCTTTTCTTTCCTTCCTTCCTTCTTTCCTTCCTTCCTTCCTTCCTTCCTTCCTTCCTTCCTTCCTTCCTTTCTTCCTTCCCTTTCTCTTTATTTTTCTTTTTTCTTGAGACAGAGTTTCTCTGTTGCCCTGGTTGTCCTGCAGAATCATATTTTTATTTTATTTTATTTTATCTTTTGGTTTTTCTGAGACAGAGTTTCTGTGTATTGTTTTGGTGACTGTTCTGGATCTCACTCTGTAGACCAGGCTGGCCTCGAACTCACAGAGTTCTTCCTCCCGAGTGCTGGGATTAAAGGCGTGTGCCACCACTGCTGGCCAGAATCATAGTCTTAAAATAAAAAAAAAGGAAGATTTAGTTTTAGTTTTATTTGTGTGTATATGTGCACTCAAGCATGTGCTGTATGTGTGTATACATGCATGTGTATGCAGTGATCTCAGAATCCAGCAGAGAGCATCAGGATGATGAGCCACCTGATATGGGTACTGAGAACTGGATTTGGGTTTCTCTCAAGATGCAAGAGCAGTAAGTGTTCTTAACCAAAGAGCCATGCCTACAGTACCCCGCTTCCCAAACATTCTCTCACAGACATACCATGTCTTGCTCACACCTTCATCAATTGGTGCACATTTGGGCTGTGCACTTCAGTGTGATGGCTTTGACCTTTTCTCTGTTCCTCTAATTACTGAGGCTCTTCCTGCTTCCTCTGCTGTCAGGCGTTCACTTACAGAACACAGCCAGTTCTTGTTCATCCTCTGGCCACTTCTTAAAGAAGGGCCCCACCCTCAGAGTGCTGGAATTCTCACAGCATTCTGTGCTTCTCCGTGATTGTTAGTAGTATTGGGGATCTGGTTCAGCCTCTGCAGTGTGAGTTCTGTGCCAGCAAGGTCAGTTCACTGTTGTCCAGTTGTAGTACAGTGACTGGTACCCAGTAAACGATTACAACTTTTTTTTTTTAAAGGCTCTGTAGCCCAGGCAGGCCTTGAACTCACGGCAGTCCTCCTGCCTCATTCTTCCAAGTGCTGGTATTATAGGCATGAGCCACCATACTTAGCTCCTTTACAACTATTTAAGCAAGTGAACAAATGAACCCTACATACTAGACAGAGGGGATGCAGATGTGAATAAAATATGGCCTTATATTGGAAAGGACTTGTGATTGTGTGTGTGTGTGTGCGTGTGGTGTGTGTGTGTGTGTGTGTGTGTGTGTGTGTGTGTGTGTGAGAGAGAGAGAGAGAGAGAGAGAGAGAGAGAGAGAGAGAGAGAGAGAATTAGAGCAGTGGTTCTCAACCTTCCTAATGCTGTGACCCTTTTATACAGTTACTCATGTTGTGGTGATCCAACCATAACATTATTTTCATTGCTACTTCATAACTGTAATTTTGCTACTGTTATGAATTGTAATGTAAATCTCTGTGTTTTTTGATGGTCTTAGGTGACCCCTGTGAAAAGGGGTCATGACACATGATTGAGAACCACTGAACCAGAGTAATGCAGAGCTTGGACTCAGGAAGCAATCTGGAGGTAGAACTGTGTGTGTGACTGTATTAAGAGCCTTCCCCTTTTTCCTTCTGCATTTTCCTAGCTCCACACCTTTGCTCTGGTTTTATGGTTCATAAAATGGTTATTTTTTCCATTAAGGTATAATTCACATAATATAAACCTTGTCCTTTTGTTTTCTGACATCAGATGCTGGACATCATTGTGCAAAGCAACCAATACTCTGCTACTGAGTCACAGCTACAGCCCAAACTGGTCCTCTTCTACTTTTGCCTTGTGTGTGTGTGTGGGTGTGTGTACCTGCACGTGCTTGCATGTGTGTGCAGGTGTACAAGGGCTACCTTGGCTGTTGGTTCTTGCCTCCCACTTTTCTTGAGTCAGGATCTCTTTGTTCTTTATCCACTGTTTATGCTAGGCTAACTAGCCTATGAGTGTCTCTGCTTCCCATCCCTCTGTATATAGGAGTGCTGCGATTACGGACACATGATGCTGTGCTCCGTTTATGTGAATTCTGGGGATTTGAACTCTAGTCCTCATGCTTGTGTGGAAAACATTCTGTCTACTGAACCATCTCCCCCCACACTGAACCAGCATCTCTCTATTTTTTTTTTTTTTTTTTTTGCCGGAGCTAAGGACCGAACCCACAGCAAAGCGCTCTACCACTGAACTAAATCCCCAACCCCTTCTCCCTACTTTTTGTTGGTTTTTTTTAGATAGTATTTTGCTGGCTAGCCTGGACCGTGCTTTGTAGACCCGGCCTGCCTCTCCTTCCTAAGTATCCTGATAGAAGACACATGCATCTGGTTTGTTTTTTTGTCTTTGAGATAGATCATGCTCTTGTTGGTGTCCATGTATTTAGTATGTAGTCCATGTTGGGCCTGACTTGCAGCAGTCTGCTTGAGCGCTAGGATTTCGGGTCTGCACCACCATGTTTAGCTCACATTTACCATTTCATTCATTCATTCATTCATTCATTCATTCATTCATTCAATTTCTGTGTAGCTTTGGTGCCTTTCCTGGATCTTCCTCTGTAGACCAGGCTGGCCTCAAACTCACAGAGATCCGTCTGCCTCTGCCTCCCAAGTGCTGGGATTAAAGGCATGTGCCACCACCGCCCAGCCCATTTTATTTTATTTTTTTAAAGATTTATTTATTATGTATACAGTGTTTTGCCTACATGTTTGCCTGCAGGCCAGAGGGGGCACCAGGTCTTATTATCCATGTTTGTGAGCCACCATGTGGTTGCTGGGAATTGAACTCAGGACCTCTGGAAGAGCAGCCAGTGCTCTTAACCTCTGAGCCATCTCTCCAGCCTGAATTTACTGTTTTAAAGTGTACAATTGAGTAGTTGTCAGGATATTCTCTAGTTCATCACCCCTCAGAGAAATCCTGTACTCTTTCAGATCACTCTCAGTTCTCCTTTGTCCCAGTCCCTGGGACACCAGTAATTTACTTTCTGTTTCATGGGTTTGCCTGTTCTGAATATTTCACGTGGTCTTTTGTGTCTGGTGTCTTTCATGTAATGTGTTTTTATCATTCATTCATCCATGTTATAGGATATGTAAATAATTTATATTTTTGTGGCTAATATCCTGTTGTATTGATATACCATATTTTATTTATACGTTCATTGTCAGATAGATTCCCTTTTTTCTTCTTTCTTTCTGTTCTTTTTTTTCTCCCTCACTTTTAGAACTATACCCAACCCAGTAGAGGTGAAAAACTATTATTTTTAAGCCTTTAACAATCGACACAGAGCAAGCTATAAATCAATATAAGAGACAGTCTCTTGCGCTTTGTCATCCCCCTGAAAGTACTTTATCAGCCCTTTGATACCCCACTCCTCCCAGAGTGTCACTCTGCTCTGTTTATACCTGCAGTGTCTCCACTACTTGTAGCATCTAGAGCTACCTGCACTGCCCTTACTGTAGCATTTGATGTGTGAGTCCGTCTCTCTGCTGTCGCAGATTCCTAGAGACAAGTAAATATGAGGGAGTGACTGTACCTTATTTAAGTGGGATCTCCCACAGGTAATAAACATTTACATCGTCTACAATAGTTAGCCAGCTTATGCTCACAATCCTAGAATGTAGGGCACACAGGCAGAGGGATTATAAGTTTGAGATCAGCCTAGGCTATACAGTGTGATCTTTTCACAAATGACCAAATACATAGAAGATATGTGGAGTTTATAAAGCATGATTGGACGTCTCCAGTCTGCCATTTGTCTCTTGCCTAGTTGTCTACTTCTGAGCTCTTTCCTCATCCTCTTCCTCTACTCAAGGAGGCCACCACCCTTGCATTTTTTGCATATTTCCCTCATGTTAGAAAAAGCTTTATCATATTGCTGCATATAAATGAGTAATTTTTAGCTGAAATTATTTAAAAATTAATTTATTCTTTGACAGTGTCACACAAATATAATACATTCTGGTCCTTCTTATCTCTCTACTCTCTCTTATCTCCCTCCCAGCCCTACTTGCCCCCCTCTAAGTTCTGATCCCACTTGCATGTCTTTCTGTTTCATTTTGGGTTTACTTTATGATCCACTGGTCTAACCAGGACCATATTTTGGGCACAAGTGTGGAGCTTTTGCTGGGGTGTGGTAACACCATTGACTATATTACTGAGGATTAAGGCCTCCTCTCCCCAAGCAGCCTTCACAGTCATGAGCCAGGGCCCATAAGCCCCTCCCAAGAAATTTTTCTTGGAGGTTTATAAAAATGGATGTGTTTTTGCTCAAAATTTTGTTTTGTTTTGTTTTGTTTTGTTTTTCGAGACAGGGTTTCTCTGTGTAGCTTTGCGCCTTTACTGGAACTCACTTGTTAGCCCAGGCTGGCCTTGAACTCAGAGATCCATCTGGCTCTGCCTCCCGAGTGCTGGGATTAAAGGCGTGAACCACCACTGCCGCCTGAATGTGCTTTTACAACTTGCTTTTTTCACTGTGAGGTTCCTTTGTAGACAGATACACCTGGAGCTTTTGCTTGGTGATCCTTTCACAGAAGTGTGCACAGACAGACACTGAGGGTCTTTTCTTACCTTGTATATGGTCAGAGCATCATATAGGCAAATACTTGGTAGGTTTATTATTCTTTTATATTAAAGACAGGTTATTACTATGTAGTCCTGTAACTCACGTTGTAGACTGGGCTGGCCTCATAATTACAGAGATCCACCTGCTCCTGCCTCCGAAGTGCTGGGATTAAAAATGTATTTAGCAAGATATATATTCATTTATTCTTATTTTTAGAACCTCAAAAGTCATATTTTGGCATATGTATGGGAAATTTCTGGAACCCAAAATTGAATTTCGTTATTTTGTTTAGTATGTACCTCATATGAAAGGTTTTGAATTCTCTTGTTTAATTACTACTTGATTGAGAGGTGCTGGATTTTGTAATTTTAACAAATTGTGGGAAATGCATAGGCTTCTTTTTCTTGGCTGTTTAACAGTGCTGCAGTGGATGTGGGGGTACAGTATCTCTTCAAGGTCCTGTTTTCAGTTTTTTTGGATATTTACCCAGTAATGAGATTGCCAGTCATGTGATGGTTTCATTTTTACTTTTTGAAGAATGTCTACATCGTTTTTCTCAGTAGTTGCACCATTTTTTCAGTCTCAGCAGTTTACAAAGGGCACAGCTTTCCCAGCACTTGGGAGGCAGAGGCAGGAGAATCTCTTTGAGTTCCAGACCAGCGTGGTTTACAGAGCAAGTTCCAGGACAGCCAGAGCTACACACAGAGAAACCCTGTCTCAAAAAACCAAAAAAACCAACCAAACAAACAAAGCCCCCAAAAGGCTCAGTTTGTACTCACCTCATATTTCTTTGGCAGTAGCCGTCTGACAGGTACGGATAGCTCATTGTATTTGATTTATATTTCCCTGTGATAAGTTATTGTGAACATCTTTTCATAGGCTTACTGGCTATTTGTAGAATTCTGTGGAGATGTAAATAGGCTTGTCTAGTCAAGCCCTTTGCTCATTTAAATTTTTTCATTTAGCCATTGTTAAGTTGGGTAATGTTGTGATTGACTTGTAGGAGTCTGTTCAGTTTTCTGATAATTGACCCCTTTTAAATTCATGGTTACTAAAAACAAAATACTATTGCTGTTAGAATGTCTTGAAGTGTTACTTTTGTTTTCTTTGAGAAGTTGTATAGTTTTAAGTCTTTAATTGATTTTGACTTTTATTTTTGAGACAGAGTCTCGTGAGTCCAGGCTGGCCTTGAACCCATTATGTGGCTACAGTGATCTTGAGCTTCTGATCCTCCTGCTGTCACCACCAAAGTGCTGGGATGACAGTTATGGACCACCTTGCCCAGTTATGTGGTGTTGAGGATCGAACTTAGGGACTTGTAAGCACCCTGTCCACTGAGCTGTAGCTCCAAACATTTCCAGTTAATTTTTGTATATAGTGTTATGTAAAGAGCATTCCTCTGCGTCTTGATATCCAGTCTTTGAAACACTACTTATTGAAGAGACTTCCTTTTCCTTGTGTATTCTTGACCCTTTATTGACGATCATGTGATTATATACTTGAGGACTCAATTCTGTCTGTCTGTCTCCATGTCTGTCTTATGTTGGTAGTATAATGCTTTGATCACTTTAGCTCTGTTCTGTATATTGATGTTAGGAAATGTGAGACTTCAGGCTTGGTTTCTCTTTCTTTTGTAAGATTGTTTTGACTATTTGGAGTCCCTTGAGAGCCCATATGAATGTTAGGATTTTTTTTTCTGGGTTTAGTTCTGCAAGAAAACACATTGGCATTTTGGTAGGAATTCCATAGTCTGTAGATTGCTCTGGTGTTATGAGCGTATTAGGTCTTTTAATCCACAAACATAGGTGAGACGTTGTCCTGCTTGTTGATTTCTTTTGTATTTTTTCAGCAATGCTTTACGTCATAGTTCTCATTGCTAGTCTTTCACCTTCTTTAAAGTTAAGTCCTAAAAGCCTTACTATTTACTGTATATAAGATTCAGTAATCTACAACTAGCTACTTAGTTTTAATTACTTTCCTGCCTCATTGCTTTGGTTAGTACTTCTAGTATTATATCAAGGAGTCTTTGTCTTATTCTTCCTCTTAGAGGAAAGGCTTTCAGTTTCTCACCTTTGAATGTGATGTATTATTATTTTTCCAGACAAGGTTTCATTATGTAGTCCATGTTGGCCTCAAACTCACCATTTCCTCCTGCTAAGCCTCCCAAGTGCTGGGATTGCAGGTGTAGACCACCACTTGGCCGACTAACAGATTTTGGTTTTTGTTTTTAACCCAGGATGGCCTTGAACTCACTAACTAGAGGAGAATGACCTTGAACTCACTAACTAGAGGAGAATGACCTTGAACTCCTGATCCTCCTGCTTCCACCCTCCAAGTGCTGGGATTACAAGTGTGTGCCATCTGCCCAATTTGCAGTTTTTTTCTGATTCCATTTATTCTTGCTTTATGTTCTCTGTGGTCATCATTGTGCCATTATCTAACTAGGTCTGCCTCTTGTAGGTTGTATTTCCCTTTCTTTGTTTTTGGATATCTCTAAATATTCCTAAATATCAACTTGAAGATGCCCACAGCTGAACACCTCCCTTCCTTCACTAAACCAGGGAGTTTGGTGCACCTGTTTGGTACTCATGCCTTCTAACCAAGACCATCATTCCCTTTTTGCTGCCGCTGTCTTCTGATCCCCCTACGTTCCAACTACTGAAAACCCTTTTCCATAGTATGTCAGTGTTTTCAGTGTGCTTTCCACAAACACAGAGCCAGGTCCTACCTTTAAAGCCTTTGCTTGTTTCCTCTTGTGCTTAGAGATAGTATTCATTTTACTTCAGTTTGCCTTTGGCATTTGATCTGCCACCTTCCTGTTGGTCAGCCCCAGTTGGCTACTCACTGTTCCCTGGATGTGAGTGCATACTGTTGCCACCATGCCTTTGCTCCAGCCCTTTTTCTCCTGCCCTTGGGTTGCCTGTCCTTGTCTTTATCAGTGCCTCCGATTTAAAACAAACAAACAAATAAACAAACAAACATTTAGTGTGTATGTGCATGCACATGCTGTAATGTGTGTGTGTGTGTGTGTGTGTGTGTGTGTGAGTGACAGTCAGAGGACCACTTAATGGGAGTCAGTTCTCTCTTTCCACTGTGTGTGACCCAGGTATCAAACTCAAGTCGTCAGACTTAGCCGTAAGTAAGTGCCTTTACCCACTGAGCTATCTAGATGGCCTTCAACATACTTTAAGGTTTGCTTTGAACACCGTCTTTTCTGCTAAGTACTAGCTAGACTGGCCTGCACACTTTTTTTTTTTAATTGTAAATCCTTTATGATTTGACCTCTGTTCACTTAGAAAAGAGAATCCCCCAGATTGGGGTGCACGATGTGAAACTCCTAAAGAATCAATAAAGAAGTTAAATTAAAAAAAAAAAAAAAGAAAGAAAAGGGAATGCCATGTATCAAGGCACTCCCTGGGGCCGGGTGGTCCTGTGATTTACCACATGGAATGACTTCTTGTTCCTGAGTAGGAATATATACTTTTGTGCACATGTCGTTTCCCTTATGTCCTGTCTGTCACTTAATATATTCTTGTTTTTTGTTTTTCATGCTGTGGGTAGATCTGGTGTCAGTGGCCATTGGAACTAGTTCTGCATAGATAATCCATGTCACACAGGGGACATCTGCTGAGTTTTGCAAGCAGTTTGACATAGTTGTCTTTTTGTTCCTTGGAGAGACAAGCTACTATTGATTGGGTATATGTCTCTGGAAAGTAATAAATATGGTATAAATTTTTTTGTCGAGGAATGAGAAGCTATTGATTATAAACTATATTAAAACTGTCTACTTGCATATGTTTTCTCTGATTAACTAAATGTGTAAGAGCATAGATCAAGTTCTTCATCTTTGCCTTTTATTTCATAGCACAGTAATAAGCTCTTAGATTGTTAGAGTCAAGAGTGAATGGCACTGCTGTCTCAGGATTTCAGTTCAACAGGTTTTCTGTAACAAAGTTTCTTCTTTGCCCATATTTAAAAAAATGGAGTAAAATAGGGTATCGGATGTGGCCCATAATGATTGGCATTCTCAGCTCTGACAGGTCCGATGAATATCTGTGATCAGTTAGTGTCAAGGACAGATGTTACCTCAAGGTCAGGCTAAGTAGAATTCTTAGCTGAGTCATTGACAGTGTTAGTATCAGGGGCAGATATGTGGAATATGGTTATTGGTTAGTAGAAAGCTTGCTGAGGCCTCTTCTGTTTTATTGCATGCACTCTGTGTGTGCACGCACATGTGTGACCTTATTTTAGACTGGCTCAGAAGTTTTCTTCTTTCTGTTTTAGGTTCAAGACAACTTTGACAAGATTGAATTCAATAGAATGTGTTGGACCCTCTGTGTCAAGAAGAACCTCACAAAGAATCCGCTACTCATTACAGAAGATGATGCATTTAAAGTGTGGGTCATTTTCAACTTTTTGTCTGAGGACAAGTATCCATTAATTATTGTGCCAGAAGAGGTAAGGTGTGGCTTTGGGGAGTTTTTAGATGTCTAGGCACTGAGTAGACCTGGCCAACATTTGTGTTGATTCAGTGTTGATATATATATATAAAAGATTTATTTATTAGGTACACAGTGTTCTGCCTGCATGTATTGCATGTATGACTGCATGCCAGAAGAGGGCACCAGATTTCATTATAGGTGGTTGTGAGCCACCATGTGGTTGCTGGGAATTGAACTTGTAACCTGTGGAAGAGCAGCCAGTGCTCTTAACCTCTGAGCCATCTCTCCAGCCCCAGTGTTGATATTAGAGGTAATATTTTTTTAGATTAGAGACAAAAACAGCTTAGGTTTAGAAAAGCTTAAGGATTTGGAGATTTGCAGGGACAGTGAGACTCTTCTTGGAATTGCTGTAATTGCAGATGAGTCCATCCTCATGATATCTAGAGTATTTGCTCAGTACAAAGGACAACATAATTTTCAGTCCTTGTGGAAGAACTGGGCTCTGTGGGCAACACATAGGATCCAGAATGTTCTCTTGCTGTGTTAGAAGTAGGTACTACTATTTCAAAATCTAGATGATGGGTGTTTCCTAGATCTCTCAAAGCAGTGAAAGCGCCTCTGCTGGTCTTCTGGATTATTCCCCCTGAACTTCCAAAGAGCAGGCAGTGGGAATAAGAATAAGATTTCTGTTCTGTTTTCTGGGAACCAAGGATGCAAGAGATGTTTGACCAGACAAGGATCTTTCTGAATCAAGATGACAATTTCCTGTATGAGGCAGCTACCTTCATGAAATTGTGATTATGATGTTATTGAGTCCTGTGAACTTTTGGATCTCGGAGTCCTCTGCAGAGCACAGCTAACTGGTCTTTTCTAGATAAAGCCATAACCAGCAGATTAAATTTGTATCCTCTTGTTCCCTACCTGCTCATGTCGCTAGTACCTGGTTGTGGGGAACTACAGGCAAGTTTCAGTCCTGGGCAACTTAGAGGTAGCATACTATTTTTGTTTAAAGCATGGCCTTTGAAACAGACTGATTTTTGAAACCCAACTTCACCATTACCCACAGAGTAACGAATTAACCTCCTAATCTGGATCTCCCAATCTTTAAAATGGAGATAGTTGTTTTCTGCAGTGCACCTTGTGAGACTGAGCAAGGTGACATGTATGAAGCATTTGATGTAGTACCTTGATGCATGCTCACTACAGAGATGTACTCATGCATTTTGGTAGTGAATGAGTGGATGGCAAGTTGATGAACAAATGGAACACGATGAGGGAGGGGCATGGCATGTTTGGTGTTGGAGGTAGACTATTCTTGTGGAAAATACACAACCAGAACTTGTGAGAGGCCAGGGCAAGAGAGAGACATGGAGAAACCAAAGGAGTGGGTTAAGGCAAGGGGGAAGCAACCATAGTAGGAGTTGTGAGAGCCAAGGAGAACCTTGGGGCTGTTTCTGTAGCAGCAGGAGGAAGTAGATTTGGTAAAGGAAGCAGAACTGGGCAGGCTGTGAGATAAAAGGAGATGCATGAGAATGTTAAATTGCAGAAAAATCAGATAGTGGTAAAAAGGAGCCCCTGGATTTAACAATAGGTTAGTCTTTGATAACAAGGGAAAGGCAGTTTCTCTATGGTAGTGGGAATAGTTTCTTAGTGTTAAATATGGTAATTCTGTAGGTATTGAGTACGTGTGTTAAAGAGGAAATAGAAAGCCACATCTTAGAGCGCTGCCCAGCACAATCCAGAGACTAAGTGGGATAATGGTGGCCTAAAAAGGCACTTAACAGACATGGCTGCTGCTCAGAGCTGTGCACATACTGTTTTCTTTTTTTAGAAAAGAATTTTATTACTATTACTACTACTACTACTACTACTACTACTACTACTACTACTGCTACTATTACTACTATTACTGTATGTGTATGAGTGTTTTGCTTGCATGTATGCCTGTGCACCACATATGTGCCTGATGGTCTTGGAGGTCAGAAAAGGGTATTGGAGTCCCTGGAACTGGGGTTGTGGAAAGTTGTTTGCCATCATGTGGGTGTAGACAGTGATTTCAATTTTTTTTTTTTTTTTTTTTTTTTTTTGAGACAGGGTCTTTTCCCTGGCTATCATGGAACTCACTATGTAGACCAGGCTGGTCTCTAACTCAGAGATCTGCCTGCCTTTGCCTCCTGAGTGTGGGAATTAAAGGTATGAGCCACTATTGCCCAGCTTTCCAATATGGTTTTGAAGATATTTTGCAGCCACACTTGAAATTCCAAGTTTATTCATGTATTGGAATTAGAGGTGGATGGGTCTCTTATCCTTGACCTTTTGGATTTTTCTGTCACTAAAATATCCTTGGTGGACCTGAACGCCACTTTGTCTTGCTTTTCGAATTAGCTGTTAAGTAGCAAGGGTCGTATGCTTTCCTGGGGGCTTTGTCATCACTGAGCCACTACTGTGGTCAGCTTCTCATGACTCTGAGGAGCAACAGGACCTGCGTGGGCCTTGATTGATGGACCTGATGCTGTCTTTGCTGCAGCCCAGAGCCTAGCCAGATGCTCCTGTGTGCTCACCTCCACTGTTAGGCTGACACGAACATTTTGTCCTCTTTCAAACATGTTACTCCTGCTTGGGAAGCGAATGGTCTCCCTTTGGTGCAGTGGCTCTTGTATCATGTGGGCTCACTCCATGCTTTGCATTGTCAAGTGCCTCAGCATCTCTTGGTGTCAGGATTAGCATGGTGCTGTACTTCCAGCCCTGGGGAAGGTTGAGGCAGGAGGCTCAGGAGGCTGAGGCCTGCCTGGTTTACATGACAGTATCTGTTCCAACAACAGACTCAGAGATTATTCCTGTGGGGCAGAGAAGGGGTCATTGGAGCATGTTAATGTGAAATGGCTTCACTGCTAAGTCAGCCCTCTGAGGTTTAGCCATGAACTGGGGCCCACTGAGATCAGGTGTGTCACCTGCCCTTTGACAAGCACTGCAACCCCAAACATCACACTGGGTTGTGGAAAATACAGCTATTAAATGTTGCTTCCTTTATACATGTTTAATAGCATAAAAACTGTATTTGAGCTGTTTTAGAAATGCAAATTTTTAGAAAATGTAATGTGAAAACATATTTTTAAAAATCTGAAATGCAAATTCTTTGTAGGTTTAATTAAATTCCCATTGGGAATTTTTAGTTTTACAAGTTCACAGTGTCTGACATACGTATGAGAAGCCTAATGTTTGTTGCATAGAACTCTAAATAGAATATGTTCTGTGTGTATATACATACTCACATCTGTCTGTCTGTCTGTCTGTCTGTCTATCTATCTATCTATCTATCTATCTATCTATCTATCTATCTAGACAAAGTCGCACGTAGTCCTGCCTGGCTTGGGACTCACTATGTAGACTAGGCTGACCTTGAACTCAGAGATCTACTTGCCTCTGTCTCCTGATTGCTGGGTTAAGGGTGTGTTCCTGTTCCACCACTCTTGCCTAATTTTTATATTTCTAGTAATTCATCTATCATAATGATCACTTGTCTTTAAGTTTATGGGTTTTTTTTTGTTGTTGTTGTTACTTTTTTTTGTTTTTCGAGACAGGGATTCTCTGTGTAGTTTTGGTGCTTGTCTTGGATCTTGCTCTGTAGACCAGGCTGGCCTCGAACTCACAGAGATCTGTCTGTCTCTGCCTCCCCAGTGCTGGGATTAAAGTTTTGCGCCACCACCACCCAGCTACTTGTTTTGTGTTTTGAGATACAGTTTCATGATGAAGCCCAGGCTGGCCTTAAATGTGTGGCTATTCTGCCCCCACCCCCAAGTGCTGGGTCATAGATATGCTCTACCATACCTAGCGAAATCCAAGTTTGTTTTTTCCTCTGCTTCAGCTAATACTGTATAACACTGGCAGTTGTGTGAACAATATATTCATATTATTCATTTGATTCAGTTTCCATGACCCAGAATGAATGTCAAGAATGTTAAATAGCCGGGCAGTGGTGGTGCACGCCTTTAATCCCAGCACTCGGGAGGCAGAGCCAGGTGGATCTCTGTGAGTTCGAGTCCAGCCTGGTCTCCAAAGCGAGGTCCAGGACAGCCTCCAAAGCTACAGAGAAACCTTGTCTTGAAACCCCCCCCCCAAAAAAAATGTTAAATAAATATTTAAGTTACACAGTTAAAGATGCTTCTATCACATTTGTCAAGAGATGGTGATGTGCTTTGAGCTGGTTCTTTATTTTCTTCTGGTGATATTCCTGGAAATGTGTGCCTATAAAGTGTAGTTTTTACTGGTGTCATGTCCCACAGAACCAAGGTCAAAACAGGATGTGTCTGTCATACACTTATTTGGAAGAACTGCCTCACAGCAAGTGAAAACTCAAACTTGAAATAGTTTTAAAGAGATTTTAAGTGAAGTAAAACCTAGCTGCCCCTTTAATGAGAGAGAACTTTTGACAGAAAAAAATTCAAGCCAAAGGCCTAGAGAAATCCCATTCAGCTTGAAATTTCTTCTTTGTTATTTTTGGTGAAATCTGCTTGGAAGGAGGAAGCAAGCTGCTTCCTGAACTGAATGAGCCTTAGAAATGGTGTGGGCCACTGTAAACCAACCTCAGCATGTGACTCATTATTTAGTTTACTTGAATAGTGGAACATGAGAATGTGTCTCTTTGGCCAGCATAATCAAAATGTCCTTCTGCTGTTTGGTTACGGTAAGTATGTGATTTGTCCGAAGTCAACAGGAGAAGATAACAGTTGCTGGGAGTAATGGCTTGTGGGTGCTGGGGCTGGAAGTCAGCCTCCTAGGGCTTGAGGAGTACCTTTAGGAAGGCTCCAGATGAACTTGGGAGTCTGCTTTGAGAACTGAGTTGTTGATAACGTTCATTTCCTGAGTTGCAAACCAAAGGTTACCTGGTGGAGACAGGAGCCTAGAGTTGGAAGGTTCAGGTGACCTCGTCCATTGTGGTGGGTAAGGCAGAGCTATGGCTGCCTCCTGACTTGGTCGTGGGCTACATTAGCTTGTCAGGCCCACTGAGTCCCTCTCCTGCACACACACGTGTCCACACACGTGTGCTTCCCTTACCGAATTGGTAAGGTGTCCACCTGTATTCTCATTACAAGCTAAGTCACAACCAGCAGCCTTGAGCCTTCTTCTTGGCACCCTTGGGGTTAGAGCTGCTTCTTTCAGTGCTTGTCAACGTGTGTCAATGCCACTGTCCACTGCTTGTTTTACCTGAACGATTATTTATATATAGCACTCCTTTATTACTTGGTTAGAAGGTAAGACAGAGTCTCATGTAGCCCAGGCTGGCTTTGAACTCCGATCTTCCTGCCACCAACACGACTCTTACTGGCGTCTTTTTCTTTTAACGGTTTTGTTGTTTTGTCTCTAGTCTCTTCTTGACCATAGTCATTTTTCCTATTATCTTTCCTGCTTTTTTCCTCTTCCATCATCTGTTCTTCCCCACCCCTCCAAAGGTATGAGGGTCTAAGCGGTCGGTGGCATGTCTTCAGCAAGAGAAGGGAAAGGCCTCAGTGTGTTTCTCTTCAACACATGACATGTGTTGACATCTCTCATGCTTTTCAAGGCCTCCGGGAAGCTTTATCCCAAGGGAGTGTCTATCATTAGCTAAGTCTTTAGAACTTGGGATGGTTTTTGAACTTGGGATACATAGTGAATGTAAATTTCTTTGCCTTCTTTTCCTACTATACTTTATTATTTCATAAATGACATAATCACATTAATGGGATGCAAAGAATAAAATAGAGAAGTGAACCCCAAGTCTTATTTGTAACTAAAGATTTTCTGTGTTTTTGACAAATATTTGCCAGAAAATCTGTGTGGTGTTTATGCAGGTGAAGCCACAGGTCCACTTAACTTTGCATTCTCAAATGTAATTTGTCACCCAGGGCCGGGCGGTGGTGGTGCACGCCTTTAATCTCAGCATTTGGGAGGCAGAGGTGGGTGGATCTCTGTGAGTTCTAGGCCAGCCTGGTCTACAGAGCGAGTTCCAGGACAGGCTCCAAAGCTACACAGAGAAACCCTGTCTTGAGAATTTTTTACTCCATGAAGAGGGGAAGCACATATTGATGGTGTGCCTGCCGGGCAGCTTTGTGCAAACCTGCCGGGCAGCTTTGTGCAAATCGTGTGTCTTCTTTTATCTCTTTCAGTGATGAGTGTTGTCATCCCCATTTCACAGATGAGGAAATTGGAGCTTAGTTCAGTTCGTTTCAGATGTTAGTTGAGTCCTGCTGTACTTTAGGTGCCCTGCTGAGCTCTGGGAATTCAAAGACAGATGGAGTCGAGTTTCTTCTGAGAGGAGTTCAGGAAATGGTGGAGAAGCAAATGAGGACTAGAAATGAACAGAGCACTAAGTGCCCCAGGGACACAGAAGAGGATGCAGGGCCTGCATTAGTGCTGGTTAGAGCAAGTTTGCTAGGCCAGTGTGAGGGCGCCTGGAGCCTGTTAAAACACAGTGTGGCCTATGAAGGGCGAGAGGCCAAGTGTGAGGCTTGAAGCAAGCGGATGGAGGAGGAGGAGGAGGAGGAGGAGGAACACATTTGTGAACCATCTTTCTCTTTCTCCTGTGTTTTTGTTTTGTTTTGTTTTTGGAGACAAAATCTCACTATGTAGCTCTGGCTGACCTGAAACAGAGCTCTGTCTAATCTCCCAAGTTCAGGAATTAAAGATATGTGTGTGTGTCATCATGCCCAGCTAAATTATTTTCTTTCCATTTTAACCTTATAGGAAGATAAACATTTTATATCCTAGCTTGGCACACACAAATATGCACACAAAAACCTTGCTGTAAAACTGTATCTGGCTCTATTGTGGTTGGATTAGAATATTTTTCACTCCATTGCACAAAATACTGGTTGAATTGATGGTGAAAAACACTGGGTCTGGGACTAATGTCAGCAGCATTTTGTTACTGGTTTGATGCGAGTGGTGAGGACCTGGAATACTGGTGTGGGTTTGTGCACCCACTGAAATCAAAGTGAGGGGAGGGGACCAGAGAGGACAAGAGGTGGGGTGAATGTGAGCAAAGGTACACGATGTGTATGTGTGGAGTTGTTAGACCTGTCAATTTGTACAGTGAATATGCCCTAGAAATACATCAGATAGAGGGGAACCATGAGGATGGATAGGGAGGAGTGGTAGTGCTTGAGAATATGTGTAGCACACTCAGAAGAAAAGCGGTGTAAGCTGCCCTGTCATCACTACCTCATTTCTTTCTTCCTTCTCCCCGGCCCTCACTGTTTTCCTAGGTAATGTTTGAAGTTTCAAGATTTAGTAAGCCCTTCTGGCTCACACTAGGAATCCAGTCATATTTATAACATCATCAGTGTTCTAATAGAGGAGACATCAGGAAATAAGTAGTTGGCTTACATAGGAAATCTGTAAATTAGGGAATAACTTGTGCATTTGAGTTTATTTAATAACACTTCCACGTTCGTCGAGATTCATTTGTGCATCTGGGTAATTCAGTATGGGGAGGTGGGGGCAGGAGAATCAATCAGTTCAAGATTATTCTTTGAGGCCAGTCTGGACTACATGAGACCCTGTTTCAAAATAAAAACAACAACAACAACAACAAAAAAAAAAGAAGAAGAGGAAAAGCTTAACGTTCTCGGTACATTGAAATATTTACCCAAGTGGAGTAATGGGGTGACAGTAATTCATGTGTGTGATGCATTTATAGGTTTCCCTAGCTCTGTACGCAGACCGGCGTGTGCAAGCAGTAGGCTCTCAAGTTTTAATAGAGAACAACCTCTGGTGTTTTATGTGTACAGCTTTCCCTAGCAATGTGAGTTTCTTTAAAGAAGTGCTCTTTTGGAAGTATAAAGAATATTTCCTGATGGATGGTGGTCCATGCCTTTAATCCCAACACTTGGGAGGCAGAGGCAGGCAGATCTCCAAGTTTGAAGGCCAGCCTGGTTTCTAGAGCGAGTTCCAGGACAACTAGAGCTGTTATACAGAGAAACCCTGTCTCCAAAAACAAAAACAAACAAACAAATATATGTATTAATAATATATAATACATATATTAGCCAGGTGGTAGTGGTGTACACCTTCAGTTCCAGCATACAGGAGGCAGAGGCAGGCAGGCAAATCTCTATAAATTTGAGGCCGATCTGGTCTATAGAGTGAGTTCCAGGAAGCCAAAGCTATAGAGAAATCCTGTCTCAAAAGACCAAAAACAAAACAAAACAAAGAAACCAAAAACAAACAAAACAAAAAAACAAAAAACAAACCAACAAAACCCCCACAAACCTAAAAAAAGGAATAATTAAATTTTTCCCCTACAGATTGAATACCTGCTTAAGAAACTTACAGAAGCTATGGGAGGAGGTTGGCAACAAGAACAATTTGAACATTACAAAATAAACTTTGATGACAATAAAGATGGCCTTTCTGCGTGGGAACTTATTGAGCTAATTGGAAATGGACAGTTCAGCAAGGGCATGGACCGTCAGTCGGTGTCTATGGCCATTAATGAAGTCTTCAATGAGCTTATCTTAGATGTGTTGAAGCAGGTAAGAGGGCCATGACACTACACTCCCTCATCTTTAGAGTTTGATGTCTGAAACAAAAGGGCTTCCTTCCCTCTCCCCTGCCTCTCCCTCCTCTTCCCTTCTTTTCTGTATAGATGGTGTAAGTCACTTATACTCCTTAAATGATCTAGAACAAAAATAAAGTTTCTATTTTCTCTTTTATTGGAGTTTTAGGATTCACCCTGCCCTGCTGGGATGTGGAGGATTGAACCAAAGCATTTTGCATTCTAGACAAGCTCTCTACGATTGAGCTGTCTCTCTGGTCCTAGGCTTGTGTTTTAAAGAGTTACTGGCACAGTTTTGAAATACAGTTAAGAACTGAGAAGTTACCATTTTTGAAGGGACTGTTCAATCAAAATTCCAAACTATTTTTAAAGGGTACCCTCATGCTTTTACAGAATTAGAAAAACACCTTTACCTTTAGAAAGAGATACAGCAAAGTTGTATTTATCTTATCAGATTATTTTTGTTGTCTCATCACCCAACATAGTGCCTGATATACATGTAGGAACTAAATACTAAACAGAACGTCTGTCTGTCTGTCTTTTTTTTTTTCTGTCTGTCTTTAGACAGGTTCTCACTCAGTAGCTCTGGCTAGCCTGGAAGTCATTATATAGACCAGGCTGGCCTCAGATCTGCCTGCTGGGATTGAAAGTGTGCACCACTATACCCAGATACATATACATGTCTTTCAAACATCTTAACGTTAATATATTGAATAATAACTCTGCTTTCGGGTTTCTTACTTAGCTCCTTTCATTGTTCAGTAGGTAATTATTATTGTCTGGTGGAGCCCATCAATAAGCATTTATTAAGGCTTAACTTGTACAGGGTTTTGGTTTTACAAGGAAGCATGTGACACAGCTCTGTCCACATACCTGTAGGTCTCCTTTTGGTGCCAGGAAATTCCAGACATTTTCATTTACCTATAAATATTTCAATAAATGTCTTAAGAGGTAAGGCAATTTAGGAAAATTTACTGTGTATTAATACTGTTAATACCAAAGGTTCTGTTATAGGTGTGTCACTTGCAGAGACTCTGAAATGTTTAAAATTATATGTAAACCTTTGTATGTGGTTGTATGGATTTGACTGGGGATCATGCCTCTGGCCTTCATAGATCCTTAGAGTCTCCAGTCCGTGATCCACATGGGTGAGAATCATTGACATTTGTGTATTTAGCACCAGGTATCAGATAGTGGAGTAAAAAAGATGATCAAAGAAGGACCGTCAAGCTCTTACACATAAAAAAGCACACACATCTACATTAGGTTTAATCTTTCATAGGGTTACATGATGAAAAAAGGCCACAAACGGAAAAACTGGACTGAGCGGTGGTTTGTGTTAAAACCCAACATAATCTCCTACTTTGTCAGTGAGGACCTGAAAGATAAGAAGGGAGACATCCTCTTGGATGAAAACTGCTGTGTGGAGGTGAGTTGTGGCTTCTCTGCATGCTTGTCCTCTGCTGCCCCCTGCTGTCCACAGACTTTCTCGTCCTCACTCTTCCAGATTAAACCTTCAAGTAAATGTCCCAAGTGGACATTTCCAGAATAAAATATAGTCACTATGTCTTCTAATCTAAACCAAAAATTAAAGATGACTGACAAAATGTGTACTTAATATGAATTTATTTTTGCCTTATGCTTATCTGAGAGATTTGTATTTAAGGAATCATTTATTGAGTAAAACCAAGTCATTAAAAAGGCAAAAAAAAAGCAGTAAGATAATATTGGAAATTATCAATAGACTAAAAGAACTGGGGCATTTTTATTAGAGCAAATAGAAGATCAGTAAAATTAAGTATTTGGGGTGATGTTTACTTTTGGGGGAAGATAGGGTCTCGGGTAGCTCAGGTTGTACCTAAAGTCGATATGTAGTCAGGGATGGCCTTGAACTCCTTATCCTCCTGCCTCTTCTACCCCAGGCGCAGGGATTACGTGAGCTACCACACTTCACCTTTTTTTTTTTTTGGAGACAGAGACACATTTATGTATTTATTTATGAGACATGATCTCATATATTCTGGGTGGTTTTAAACTTGCTATGGCCTTGAACTCTTGATCGTTCAGCTGCTTTCTACACAGTGCTAGGATTATAGATGTGAACCTCCATGCCTACCTTGAGTGACTTATTTTATAGCTATTAATTCTGTAAAGATGTGAAGTCCTCAAGAATGTAACTTCTGTTGAGTGAGGTGGCACATATCTGTAATCCCAGCAATCAGGAGGCTGGAGGATTGCCTGGTCTACTTAGCCAGGGCTACATAGCAAGACCTTGTCTCAAAAAAATTTTTTTTTTCTGTTTTTCTTTTAGATTTGATTTGTATATGAATCACCACTAGTGTCTGTATTTATTGAAGAACATTTAAAATATGGGAGTTCACACTTCACACTCACCTATAGAAATAGTATAGAGATACATTAATGCTCTGGTGTAAGGAGTGCCAACCAAGGGGCTTGCTTATATTCAGCTAAACTGAGACCTAGAAGATTACCATAAATCCTACCATTTTACTCATAAAGATAGAGTAAAGAACCACATAAAGAACCACAGGGCACTGGCAGTAACACCCCAGGTGTAAGGAAAGCCACAGCAGGCAGAGGTCTCCTCTAACAGTTATGTGGGTGTCCCTTCCAGGGTTCTGCAGGACACATGCTCAAGTGAAAGAATTGTACTCTCAAAAGCAGAACATAGGTCCTCTCGTCCTCACTAACAGTTAGAGTTCTTCCTTTGTAGGTGTGGCATTCCAATCAAGGGTCATTGTAATCATACACGAGGCTGCCTGGAACGCATCATTAGTAAATCAGACATTTGCATTTGTAGGTGTTTTTCATTGTAGGTGTTTTTCATTGGCATTGAGTTTCAGTTAGATTTGTATAAATAGTTAAGAAATGAATTGAAATACATCAGAAGAAAACTTAAGCTGGGTGTGGTGGCACATGTCTGTAATCCCAGCTCTTGGGAAGCTGGGCCTGAAGGGTCAATGAGTTCAAGATTGGCCTAGTCTACATTGTGAGACCCTGTCTCCATAAACAAACATAGTTTCCTGTTGAAGGACTATGCTTCCCAGCTTCCCTCGAGGACCCCTAAAAGAAGCTACATCCCATCTTCCTGTGTGGGTATTTGGGCATCTGCACATGTGGGTGACAAAGATGCCCCCCCCCCCTTCCACGAATAAACACAGTCCCACCTCAGGTCAGATCTCTACGGCTGCTTTTTAATGATCTAATCTTTCTTCTAACACAAGAAAGAAGTTTAAAGCACTCATGCTTTCTGTTTTAGTCTCTGCCTGACAAAGATGGAAAGAAATGTCTTTTCCTAATAAAATGCTTTGAGAAGACCTTTGAAATCAGCGCTTCAGATAAGAAGAAGAAACAAGAGTGGATTCAGGGTAGGACGTTTTTTAAAAATTGTTTTCCATGAAAAACCTTGAGAGCATGGGCATGGGCAAACATTCTTAATCCTAGCACTTGGGAGGTAGACACAGGAGGATCAGCCTGGGCTACTTTAGATTCTGCCTAAAAAATTAAAAACAAAACAAAACAAAACAACCCCCCCCCCCAAAAAAAAATGGTTAGTGTTCCAACTTTCTGTCAAATCTCACAGTGTTGTTTCCTTATGTCATGGCTATTGCTACATTCAAAAGAAAACATGAGTTCCCCCCCTTTTTTTGGTCAATTTATTTGCATACTGCCTTTGTGGGGATAAAACTATATTTTAGGTCTTACTATCCTAATCCTTGAAAGGGTTTTTCCTCCCTTAGGCTTATGAAAAATGTTAGGGATCACTTTGAGATTTTGTTTATATGCAAGGAAGAAAAGGAATTTATGGAGTGGTTTTGAACACATCAAGAGCTTTTTAAGTAACTCAAGAAACCAATAACTTGAGAGAGCATTGTGCTAGCATAAAAGGAAGTGAATGATGTGTAGACATGTCTATTTGCTTAAAATATCTCAGAAGAAACAGAAATGGTTAGCATTAGTTGCTGATGGCCAGGAACCCAGAGCTTGGAGGATAGGAGCAGGCAGAAACTTTTCCTGAATGGCGTTCATACTTCTTGAATTTGAACAGTAGTTATAAGTAATCCAAGAAATTAAATTTAAATGGTTGAAAACACCAAGAGCCAGGTGTAGTGGTTCATGCCTGTGATCCCACCACCAGGAGGCAGAGGCAGTGGATTGTTGTCAGTTTGAAGTCAGTCTGGGTAACTTAATAGGTTCAACAAACCAGAAAAATTGCTGGAGAGATGGCTCAGTGATGAAGAGAAGTGGCTGTTCCTCTAGAGGACCTGGGTCTGATGTCCAGCACCTACATGGTGGTTTACAACCATCCATAACTCCAATCCCAGGGGATCTGACACCCTCCTCTGACCTCTGGGGTCATCAGACACATACATGGTACACACACATACATGTAGACAAAACACTCATAAGAAAAACAGAAAATAAATGAGATTTTTATGTGAAATATATGTATTTAAACGATGTGCATCTGGAATATATACACATCTTATGAAGTCCTTCGTGTGCTGTGCTGTATGTAGATTTCCAATAAATGGCAATGGCTGTTTTGTGTATATAGGTCATATACAGATAGGGAGGTGGTTTCATAAGACATATATGGAGACAGAATCAGGGTAGCAGACTGCACATCAGATGTTAGGAACTTTGATTGTCTGCCCTTAGTGTGTCTTAATTTTATTCGGCTTTAAAAAACTGTTGGTTGTGACTGTGTGTATGGGCACCTGTGGGTCCCAAGGATCAGATTGTAGTTTGTCTCCAGGCTTACTTGCTGAGTCATCTTGCTGGTCCTTATTCAGGAGTAGAAAAGGGCCAGGTGGATGGTATCAACACTTGGGTAACCGAAGACAGCAGGGTTGCTGTGAGTTTGAGGGCAGACCAAGCTAGGCTACATAGTCTCAAAAGAAGGAAGGGAGTAGAAAGTGTCATAAGTTGTTTTTTGTTTGGTTGTTTTTTTTGTTTGTTTTGTGTTTTTTTTTTTTTTTTTGTTGGTTTTTTTTTTTGTTGTTGTTGTTTTTGTTTTTTTGGGTTTTTTTTTTTGTTTTTTTTTTTTTTTTGAGACAGAGTTTCTCTGTGTAGCCCTGGCTGTCCTGGAACTCACTCTGTAGACCAGGCTGACCTCGAACACAGAGATCTGCCTGCTGGGATTAAAGGCATGCACCACCACCACCCAGCTATGCCATAAGTTCTTAAGTGTGTTCTGTAGTGTTCCCAGTGAAGTGTCTGAGCACAGGTGTGCAGCTGTGGACCTGCACTCAGATGAGACTTTAGTGTGAGTTTTCCTCCTGTGGGAGCTGGAGCAGCAGATGCCTCCCAGGCCGCACCACTGTTCACTGGCAGGCTCGGAATGTGCTCACATCTCACCCCGTCACTTGAGAGTTAGACATAAAGCACAGTCCTCCTCTTTCTTCTGTCCTTCTAGCCATCCACTCCACCGTCCAGCTGTTGAAGCTGGGCAGCCCCCCACCACACAAGGAAGCCCGCCAGCGTCGGAAAGAGCTCCGAAGGAAGCTGCTAGCAGAGCAGGAGGAGCTGGAGCGGCAGATGAAGGAGCTCCAAGCCGCCAATGAAAACAAGCAGCAGGAGCTGGAGAGTGTGAGGAAGGTGGGTGCGGGACGGAGGTCTGGGACAGGGCGGCTGTCCTGAGTAGTACTGAAGCCACACAGCCTCAGCTTTGCTCGCCCACCCTACGTTCGGACAAGTTCAGGAGGAGGTTTGGTGACTGAGTTCTCAGGAAGTGTGTCCGGCCCCGGGCATACTAAAGCTCTTAGCTGTTTTCCTGTTCCCTCTTTGTCCTTAGTAGATGGTGCTGTAGGACACAGACTTGAACCCTTTTTATATATGTTCACATGTGCTCTGATCGCTGTGTAGGACACACACACACAGAGGTAGAACTGAGTAGAAACTGAGCCGGATCTATAGTCATGAAGGCTGGGCTGATGGAAAGACCACCGTCTTGAACGGTGCTGTTTACTTGGCTATAGGAAGAGAAGTTCTAGGACTTGGCAGTCATCTGCTGCAGCCAGATATGGAGTAGTTCAGCTTTACAAACTACTTTGTCTAGAGCTAGTCATGTGTTTCTGAGGGAAGTCAGCCGTGGTGTTTACTGTAGACCCTTGTGTTTTGCTGCTCTCAAGGTCTTCTTGACTTTCAGTGGTTTTACTGTGATGTTTGTGGGTGCTGCTGATGTTTTTAAGACAGGGTCTCGATATGCAGCTCTGGCTGGCTCAAAGCTGGCTGTGGAGACCAGGCTGGCCTCTAACTCAGAGATCCGCTTGCCCCTGCCTAGAGTTAAAGGCGTGGCCACTATGTCTGGCACTGTCTTTGTTTTTGACCTTTTAAGGATTCAGACTGTGGACCAAGGTTTTCCATTATGTTGGGTAAAGTTTCAACCTATTTATTTCTTCGACTGTTTTTCCTCCTTTTCACTCTGTCCTTATATCTGTTGAACAGATATTGTGCATAAAGTGCCTGCATTCTCTGAAGTTGCTTGTTTTTGTTCTTCTGGCTGCATAATTCCTGTGCATCTCTTTAGTGGAGTCTTCTTGCAGCCTGAATAGATTGTGTAGTCCTAGTTGATTTAAAAAAAAAAAAAAAAAAGGTCTTGTAGCCCAGGTTAGCCTGTAGCAGAATGGTTAAAAGTTCTTATTAATAAAATCAAACCTGAGGCCAGTTATTGTGGTGAATGCTGGAAGATCAGAGAAGCAGAACAAGCCACAGCTACATCACCTTGCTAGTTCCTCAAGTGATCCTGTTTCCTCAGGCTGGAAGCTTCTGAATCCTCCTCCACATGAATCTCAGCTGAACTGTGCTGCTCCAAAGCCTGAATGCTTAACCAGCCAAAATGCTGAACCAGACAAATGCTTCTAGTTTCTGCTCTTCGCGCCTTATATATCTTTCCCTTTCTGCCCTCACTCCCTGAGATTAAAGGCTGGATTTCTGGGATTATAGGTGTATGTCTCCATGCTGGCTGTATCCTTGAACACACAGAGATCCACCTCGCTCTGCCTCCCAAGTGCTGGGATTAAAGGCGTGCACCACCACCACCTAGCTTCTGCTATGGCTTGATCTGACCCATTTTCTAGCCACCATTTTTGGGCTCTGTGTCTAGTGGCTATCTGTTCTTTGACCCCAGATAAGTTTATTACCTGCACAATATTTTTGGGAACACAATACCACACTAGCCTTCAGCTCTTTACTTAGGGAGGCTGGCCTTGAACTTCTGATCTTCTTGCTTCCACCTTCCAAGTTGAGGAATCCCAGGCTCCAGCACACCTGTCCTGTGTGGTGCTGGAGAGCCCTGGCTCCCTGGCTTCCTGAAGCTGAACACGTTCTCCAGCCAAGCTCTAGCCCCAGCCCTCTAGAAGACGTTTCATCCGTTCTTGAATATTACAGTCTACCATCTCCATTTGGTTCTTTTAAATTTGCCTCTTTATTGATATTCTCTGCTCGATGGGGTATTGTTATTCCTTCCATTATGTCTTTGACCATGACTTCCTTTTATTCTTTTTAATGTAGTCACAGTAACAGCTTTGTAGCTATGCCTCCTGGGCTTCTTCAAAGGCAGTATCTGTTGACTGTTTTTTTTCCTACTTATGGGCTCCACTTTCCTGTTTCTCATACTTTTTTTTAGTTGAAAACTGGATGTTTTAGAAGATAATGTGTTATAGGAACTATGGATACCGGGCCTGACACCTGCCCTCAGCTTGTCATTGTTTGGTTATTTATTTAGTGACTCGGCTGGACTATTTCCTGGACCCTTGTGGCCTTTCAGTCTGCTCCTCAGTGACATAGGCTTGGGTATGTGTGGCCACAGTCACCTGGAATGACCCTCCAGACTGCTCTCCTCCTCTCCTCCCTGTTACACAGTCTACCTTTGTTGTGGTCACCCTAACTGCCAGAGTTCACTGATTCCTGGGTGTATGATTTGTTCTCTGCAGTGCCCTTGCAGCTAACTAGCCTCATAGTCTGGAGCTAAGTTCAGGCCCCTGTTCTCTCCAGGCCAGTCTTTGAGACTTGTTCCTACCACAGGAGGGAGGACTCAGCCTGCTGGCACCTCTGCTTTCTTCTCCTGGGGAGCTTTTGCCCCCCAAGTGAGTAAGACCCCGGTGATGAGTCCTGCCTTCTGTAGCCTGAGCTGTGAGCAGCATACAGAGGGCGCCCTTGTCTCTGGTTCCATCTGCCAGCAGTGGTACTTCCTGCTTGCCCAGGAGAGTGAGGGAGTGTTCTGAGATCCAGCTGATTGTCTTTTGTTGCTGTCTTGTTTTCAGTGTTTTTGTTTGTTTGTTTGTATTTTGTTTTTGAGGGTAAGATCAACTCTGGCACCTTTGGCATGCTGGCCAAACATTCTACCATTGAACCCCAGCCCCAACTCCTCATAGGTTTTCTTCAATGGATATTATTCTCCTTTGGTGTATGCCCTTATGGTAGTTTGCAAAGCTGTACTGTGTTTTGTTTGGTTTTTTAAAATAACTTTAATCAGTTGTTCCTGGGGGGCCGGGGGTTGAAGAAGCTCCCTGTGTCACCCATCTGGAAGCTGAACCCTGGTTAACTGATGTGAGGAATAGTGTGCTAGGTGACAGTACCCTACAGAGAGCCCAGAACTAGGTCAAACTATGTGAGTGTAGCTGGAAATGATGATGGCTCAGTGGCCGTCTGCACATTCTCTGTGCACAGTGTTTAGAATCAAGTCATCCACACCTGCTTGTTTTACCTGCTGACTGGGAAGACTGGATGGTTTTCCAGTGTGTCTCACAGCTTGTGTTTAAGTTTTATTGACTGGTTCTTTTCATATGCTTAAGCAAGGCTTTCTCTTCCACTGTAATGATCCTGCTTTTCTGGGGATGGGTTTTGCTCGATTGATTAGAAACTGGAGGAAGCGGCATCTCGTGCTGCAGATGAGGAAAAGAGACGCCTGCAGACTCAACTGGAGCTACAGACCAGGTTCAGCACGGAGCTGGAGCGGGAGAAGCTGGTAAGGGGCTGGGAACCATCGGCTACATCGGCTAGGAGAGGCCTGCCGGCCACCGTATCCTGGCTTTGCTGTGACTCTCAGTGGCTACTGGGGGAACTGTGTGTTTGTGTGTTATACTTTATTGAGCACCTTCTGTGTACCAGAGGGTAGAGGTAAAGGATAGGCACTTTGTTTTCCAGACCCCTGAGAGAATCGTATGCAATTCGGTCTTAAATGCTTGGTTAACGCGGTTACATGTCTTTGAGGTGTCCCTGTTAACCAGAATCCTTTTCATTCTCAAAAGACTTCTAGTTTGGACAGTGACTAGCTGTGGGAACGTAGAGTGAGCTTTGAGACCTCTGGGCTCTGATTGCTATTGTGGCCATGCCAAGGTCCAGGTTGCTTTGTGGAGTTAGCTGGTTACTGGAGCACTGCTGTGCTGAGCTCAGGGCCTGAACATGGTCTGACGTTACTGTTAGTCACTTGTTGCTCAGAGGTGAGAGTCCTGTTTGTGTTGAGGAAGGCAGGTGTGATATATGTGAGGATGCCCAGCTGCCCTTCCTCCTTGCTCTGTCTCCCTGAGCAGGAGTGTGATAATGTGTGCTTCCTGAATTAGGGGTCATTCTGTGAGCTTTCAGGGCTCTCCTGAGAACACAGTGAGCTAGTGTTAGCGACATAGTTCATAAACTGCAGAGACATACACCAAAATGTGTGACAGTATGTGTGTTAGGGTCCAGGGATTGAACCCTGTCCTGTGCCTCACATATGCTAAATAAACACTTTACCAGTAAACTCTACCTCAGCCCTACCTTTTTTAAAGACAGGGATTAAAACCTCCTAACTCCAGAAGGAAAACCATGCACATGTTAAGATACTGGTGCCCCAGGGATGGGGAAGGAGGTAGAAGCAGTGGGACTTGCAGCTCATCTAGGCTGCTCTGCCTGGACAAAGGTTCATTCTTTCTTTTTTTCTTTTCTTCTGAGACAGAGTTTCTCTTTGTAACAGCTCTGGCTGTCCTGGATCTTGCTCTGTAGACCAGGCTGACCTCGAACTCACAGAGATCCAACTACCTCTGCCTCCCAAGTGCTGGGATTAAAGGTGTGTAACACCACCACTGCCCAGCGTGGCTTGCTCTTTCTTAAGATTTGATAAAGAGGTTTTTGGCTTAAAAATAGAAAAGAATTTAAAGAGAAATTACACTAACACCCCCCCCCCCCCAAAAAAAAAAAACAACCTCTTGACTTGAATAAAAATATAGAGTACAAAGGCTAGAACATACACAGAACAGGAATGCAGAATTTGGGTTGTAGTTTCTTTTCCTGCACTCCTAGCGCTGGTATCTGGTACATGCTCTCATTTCCTCCATCTTCAGCTCAAGGGTAGAGGTGGGATGGGTGCCTTGCCCTGGGGAAGAAATTTACTGCCTTTGAGCAAGACGATGACGATCCTCTCATCCCTCCAGATCAGGCAGCAGATGGAGGAGCAGGTTGCCCAGAAGTCCTCAGAACTGGAGCAGTATCTGCAGAGAGTCCGGGAGTTGGAAGACATGTACCTGAAGCTGCAGGAGGCCCTCGAGGATGAGAAGCAGGCCCGGCAGGATGAAGAGACGGTGCGCAAGCTTCAGGCCAGGTGAGACTGCTCTGCAGCCCTCACCTGCAGTGGCTTTGCTTCCTCTGGAGTCTAACACTGACAGAAAGGGGCCCGAGCCCATGTGTTGTCCGGGCTGGTTGGGTGTTTCTTCTGGTCCTGGGGTACAGAAGCCTTTTCTTGGGGTCTAAGGAAGGGCCTTGTACCTGAGAGCAGTGCGGTGGTTGTGTCTGCTGAGGTGTGCTTATTTTATTCCGAATGTCTACCAGCCAGGTCAGTTTTGGTGGAAACTTGGTTTTGTCACCGTGTCCAGACCTGAGTGGCCCTTGGTGCAGAGGCAGGGATGCTTCAGGCCAGATGTGGCAGAGGTTTTGTGGATAAGGAGGGAATATGCGCTTCCTGTTTGGCGGTGTGGGATTGGCACCATTTCTTCACTAGCTACTACTTGTAATCCAAGTTTTAAAAGTCTTGAAACTAGATTCATCCCTTCCCTGAACTTACAAAATCAAATTTACAGTTGTGATGCTCATATTCTCAGAGAAAAATTTTACTTTGGGTCTTTGTAACATCAGAGGACAAAGTGAAAGGAGGACCCCAGAGGGATGAGGAGCTAGCTGGTTTAGCCCGTTGTCCTGTTCACTTCTCTGTGATACCTTGTGGGAGGCAGTATACAGGTACCTGAGCTGTGGCACCTCCTCCCAGCATTAGGGAACACTCAGAAGGTGAGCAGTTAGAATTGTATAGCTGCCAGTGCTCATGGGGAGAAGCAAAAGATGCTGTTCAAATCTGGGGAAGTAGAGGGAAGAGCTAATGAGGTGGCTCAGCAGGTGAACGACGCTTGGCACTGTGAACCTGATGTTCCCATTACATCCCTGCCGCCCACGTGAAGGAAGTGGGAGAAGACTGACTCACACAGTTCTCCACCGATCTCCACGCTCATACCATAGCACACACACTCACACCCATACACGGCAATCATTTTTAAAATATTAAAAATAGAAAAATAAACTGGAAAAAGGAGTTTGCCAGAAGTGATGGAGCGTGTGAGATGGTTCAGTGAGTGAAGGCATTTGCCATCAAGCTTTATGACCTGAGTTTGACCCCCGAGGCCCACATGGTGAGTGGAGAGAACCAACCCCCTAAAGTTGCTGTCTAATCCCCACATGTGTACCTTGGCATGCAGCCACACACAAAACAAACAAATGTAATTAAAAGACATCACATTTATCATTTAAAAAACAAATTGATTTGGGGCCATTGAGATGACTCAGTGGATGAAGCCACTTCTGTATAAGTCTGGTAATCCAAGTCCAATCCACGGAACCCACATAGAGTTGGAAGGAGAGAAGCCACTCCAGAATTGCCCTAGCCAGCTACTTGGAGGGGCCCCTGGTGCTGTTGACAGTGGCATTAGCAGGTCATTCAGGGGAAGGTGCGAATCCCATGTCACTTCCAAAGAGTGGCTGGCACTCTTGAGTGACAAGTGACATATTTTGAGCCACTGATTCGTTCTGTGCCGGGAGCTTATAGATTACTCTCATGCACAGAGTCCATGGGGAAGGCATGCTGTGCTTCAGTGTCTTGAAGGGAGTTAGATGTAACACAGCAGAGGTCAAGTCACAGAAGCCAGATAACTCAGCAGTTCACTGAAGTATGGGCTCTCCCGTGTGGAGTGATGATGATCTCTGCAGTGGTGACTTTTCTCTGTTCCGTAATGCTGAAATCAACTTGGGGGAAGGGGTTTCCTTTGGCTTGTGGTTCAGAGAGAGAGTCCATTATTGCTGGGAAGGCATGGTGGCATGGTGGTGGGAGCAGGAAGGGGCTCATCACATTCCACCTGTGGGAGGAACGGGAAGTGAGGTGAGGCTACAGAGCCCGCACCCTGTAGCACAAAGGAATGGAAATGGGCTTGAAGAGGGTTGCCAGAAAGGCCATAGGGATCTTTAACTTTTTTTGTCACTAAAGTTGATTTTTATTTTTAAGACAGGATCTCACTGTGTAGCCTCAGCTGGCCTGGAACTTGGTATGTAGACCAGGCTGGTTCAAACTCTCAGATCCGCCTGTCTGTGCCTCCTCAGTGCTGGGATCAAAGGTGTGTGCCACCATGCCTAGCTTGGAGTTTGTTTGTTTTGTTTTTCTTTTCTTTTAGACAGCATTTCTCTGTGTAGCCCTGGCTGCCCTGGAACTTAGTCTGTAGACCAGGCTGGCCTTGAACTTGCAGAGATCCACTTGGCTCTACCTCCCAAATGCTGGGACTAAAGGTGTGCACTACCACTGCCCAGCTAGAAGTCTGGTTTTTAATGTATAATTCTGAAGATTATCTGATAGGAAATTCAGAAGCAAACTTGTAACATTTTACTAGAAAGTTCTGGAAGCTGAGCCATAATCGATCTCATTATAACTTTACTCATTAAAGGTTTAGATTTGAGCCAGGCATGGTAGTATATGCCTATAATTCCAGCACTCAGGAGACCGAGGCAGGAGGATTATTGCAAGTTTGAGGCCACCCTGCTTTGTATATATAAGGCCCATCTCAGAAGTCCAGCCAGCCAACCAAGTGTGGATCTTACTCACGTCTGCATTCCCAGCAGCTAGGGCAGTACCCAGCACAGGGTGAGTGGGTTAAGCTCCCAGGGAATTATTGCTATTCTTTTTGAGAAAGTGTCTTATATATCCCTGGCTGTCCTCAGCCTTGCTATCTAGCTGCAGCTGACCTTGAACTCCTGATAGCCAGATTACAAACATGTACCATCACTGCTACTGGCTGCTGAGCCCAGAGCTTTGTTCAAGCTGGACAAGCATTCTACCACCTGAGCTATAGCTCAGGCCCAGGGAATAGTTTGTGAATGGCTGACAGGATCCTCGTTGAACCTTGGGAGGTAGGCGCACTGCTGCGCCCTTCCAGCTGCTGCTGCTCCCTTCCAGCCGCCGCCGCCATGTTGTTCGTGTGTTTGAGGCAGCATGGCGGGCCTGGTTTGTAGGTGAGGTGTGGCTACTTAATTCCCGGTTCTGGTGCTTTCTCTCTGTGTGAGTTTAAAGTAGTGTTTTACTATGTTGAACTTTTAGTTTTTTATCTATAAAATAAGGGTGACTGCCAGCTTTAGAGTTGTGAGGATGAGGTTAGCTGTGGCAGCCTTCTCTTTTTACCTTATCACGGGTGGGGCAATATGTCATGGACAGAGTTAAGAAAGTGCTGAAGGAAAGGCTAGAATGGGAGTGTGAGGCCTAGAAAATACCAGGAAACAAGTAGGGGCTCAGCAGTTAAGAGTGCACGCTGCTCTTGGGGAGGGCCGGGCTCAGGTCCCAGCAACCCCGTGGCAGCTCACAAGTGATGCTCCTGTCTTGCCGCCCGAGTGGCCGGGATGACGGAATGCACACGCACTTGGCTGATTCCTTTCTCTAGAAATGAGGAAGCTGAGAAACAGGAAGAGTGGAAGTGCTCAAGTCTTTACTAAGAGGTTAGTTTGCAAACACAGAAACCAGCGTGGATGAGGGAAGGCCAGAAGATGATTTATGGGAATGTCCTTAAATAGTTCTCCAGTCCCATGGAGGGAGATGGCCAGGCAGGAAACAAGGAGGATGGGCCTGGGGTTGCCATGGACACAGGCACTGGATGTCAGTTGCCCCTGCCACTGCTAAGAGAAATTCTTCATTGTCTTTGGTTCTGTGTCAGATTTCCAGGAGGAACAACTGCTTTGCCAAGCTCAGTTCTTGTTCCTCCAGGCTCTGCTGCCAAGGGCATGTTCTGGATGGTGGCATCTATACTGGGAAGTGGGGGCCCACCTCCCACAAGACCCTACTGTGCTGATTCTCCAGCTGCATGAAGGCAGCCTCGCCCCAGAAAGCCTCCCCTCCCTCTGTCCGTCAGCACCAAAGGGAAAATGCAGCAGCTCTTATAGTCTCACTCTCTGGTTATCTCAGAGCAACAGTTCCCAGTGTATAATGCATAGCTGTGAATTCCGAGTGCATGCCAGCTCGGCTGCACTGCTGGGCTAGTGGTGGCTGCTGCATTCCAGGAGACTTCCAGGAAGCCCAAATGTGTCTGGGGGGCAGTTGCCTCTCTCTTTGCTGCTGCTGTTGAGAGCAGATGCTGCAGGTGGCGGTGGCAGCCCTCCCATGACTTGACTCTGTGTGGCTCCTTGTTAGACTTGTGTCCTGACCAGTGCTGGCATCTGACCACACAGTCTGCATCTTGAGTTCAGGTTTGGGCTGTGTGTTGGCTTATTTATTTAAACTTGAATGCAGTTGGCTAATCCAAGCCAGGCTATTATTGCGCTGACACTTTGGCGTCACACATCTGTGTTCAAGTCCATTGTGACCTGTGTGGTGCACTTGCAGACATATTGCTTTGTGTCTGACAAGGGGCTAGTACCTCCTGGATTGTTGGTAATAGGTCTTTATTAGATGAATGTTTTAATGTTGTAGGAACGAGGCAAGCTGCAGAGCTTGGCCCCACCATCTGGCAGGTAGATGATTTAAAGTCTCACTTCTTCATCTCAAGTGTGACTACTAAAGGCCCTTATGGGCACCCTGTGAACCAGTGGGGAGAACACACTTGACTCAGTTCTTGGCACACACTCAGCATTGCCTAATGGTAGTTTACCTTTTCCTTCATAGAGGAAGACTAAGGACGCTTAGAGAAGGACATGTGAGCTGCTCCCTGACTTGTGATAGACTCTCCTTTGGCCTCTAGGCTCCTTATAAAATGGGGGGCATTAGATGACTGTCCTGAAGGGGGTCCCCAGCGGGATGTGACCCCAAGTCTCCTCGCATTCCAGGTTGTTGGAGGAAGAGTCTTCTAAGAGGGCAGAACTGGAAAAGTGGCACCTGGAACAGCAGCAGGCCATTCAGATGACAGAGGCAGAGAAACAGGAGCTGGAGCAGCAGCGTGTCCTGAAGGAGCAGGCTCTGCAGGAGGCCATGGCGCAGCTGGAGCAGCTGGAGCTGGAGCGGAAGCAGGCGCTGGAGCAGTATGAGGTGGCTGGACTTACCCTGCACACACCTGTCACTGGCTCCTTAGAAACGCTTCATCAGCTGGGGTAGGGGTGGGGCTCTGCACCCAGCGCTGCAGAAACTTGCTTACAAACAACAAAACCCCAGCATTCGCTTAGAAGACTCTTGCTTAGCATAGAGAAGAGAAAGGAAGTTCGTTTGTTTTTCCCCAGAGGATGGAGGTGTCTGTACCACCTAGGGACCATAGAGGAGTGTGAGTGGGGAGATTTACACACTTACAAACTGTGACAGAGTCCCCACCAAGTTGTAGAATGAACTCTGAGAACTTGGGGATGCAGGTGCAGGCAGCAGCCGTTGCCCCATCCTGAGGTAGAGCACTCAGGGAGGTCCCACCTTATTGGAGGGAGAACTTATAAAAAGAAAGTGTTCAATTGAACTTAGGGTTTCGGTGGTCGGAGGCCATGATGGGAGGATTGTGGTGGACCAGTCCCCACCATTATTTATCCCAGGGACTCTTGAGGAATGAGGAATAAGAGACTTAGTTAGAAATAGAGGGGAGAGAAACAGAGAGAAAACACAGGATAGACTCGGGTGGGCCTGGATCCTTATCTACCGGCCCAGAACTTTATTCCAAAGGTCTGTTTATAACAATGCCAAAGGATGGAGCAAAAGACCTCCTCATTGCTGGTTACAGTCAAGTGTAGACCCTTCCACACAGCTGGTACTCAGGCCCGTGATCCATCAACCTCTTGTGCAGTCCTGCGGGGTACAGCCACCAGGAAACCTAGAGAGCTACAACAGGGAATGAAGACATGGAGGCAGGAAGAGCTAAGAGTTTGCATCTTGATCTGAAAGCACAAGGCAGAGAAACACTGGAATGGCAAGTGTCGTTGTAAAACCTCAAAGCCCACCCCCAGTGACACACCTCCTCCAAGGTCCTAATCCTTCCTCAAATAGCTCCACCAACTGGGGACCAAGCATTCAAACATCTGAGCCTGCGGGGTCCTTTCTCATTCGGGCTACCATGACCATGCTGTCCTGAGTGAGTGCCAGCAGAGAAAAGAGCCCCTTCCTCCTGGCGTCCTTCAGAACCTGTTAATGTTAAAGCTAGGAGTGCCAGCTTCAGTGAGAGAATTAACACAGCCACAAGACAGGTTGGGAAGGGCAGGCTTGGAGCAGAGAGGCTGAAGCTGACACATGGGCCTGACATCACATGGGGGAAATGAGAAAAGCCTTGGGGTCAGAAGGCTTGGCTACCAGCCCGCCTCCTCCACGTGACTTGGCTTGCTGGCTCAGCTCTCTGCGCCTGAGTGTTTGTTAATGAGCAGTGGGGCAATGGCAGCTCATCCTCCTAGGGTGGTTCATCGTTTAATGAGGGAGTCCACAGGTGTACAGTAGGTGTCGTCTGTGCTGCTGGGCTCTCAAACTGCCACTTTTGTCCTAGGGAGTTAAAAAGAAGCTGGAGATGGCAACTAATATGACCAAGAGCTGGAAGGACAAAGTGGCCCATCATGAGGGATTAATACGATTGATAGAGCCAGGTAATATTTTATAGAGATGTAATTATCTATCTTAATTTCTTTTGTTGTATTTATGTGATTGAATTGTATTTAAGTCAACAAGTGTCTTAGGGACGCAGAGCCCTTGGTTCTGTACATAGCACCACATAAAGCTGGGGGTTGAGGCACGTGCCTGTAATCCTAGCACTTGGGATCTGAAGTGCCAGGTCATCTTGGCATGGCTCACAGGGTGAAGTGCTTGCTCTGTAGGCCTGGCCGCCTGAGTTCAGGTCCTCAGAACCCTCATCTAAACCTTGATGGGGACATGCACATTTGTAATCCCAGGGCTTCTAAGGGGGATGGGGGGCCGAGAGTCACCCTGAAGGCCAGCTGCTTCCTATGAGTCTCTCTTGAACAGCTGTACTCCTTAGTAAGTGGCCCCAGGTGACCTTGGCTGCTGGACCTTTTTGGGTATTCCTCAGAGACAAAGTAGAAAAGCTGTTTTGTCCCTGGAGTGATGACAGGTGTGGGGAGTTTCCCGCATTGAAAGCATGCTTGTCGCTTAGGTTCAAAGAATCCTCACCTGATCACCAACTGGGGACCGGCGGCCTTCACCCAGGCAGAGCTCGAGGAGAGAGAGAAGAGCTGGAAAGAGAAGAAGACCACGGAGTGACAGCTCCGCCAGTGGCCAGGCACAGTCACACCAGTGAGGAGTCGAGCTCCATGCCCAGGAGAAGGATACTGGCTTTGCTGCTTCTAACCGTCTTCCCTCAAGACTCCAGCGGGGTCCATGTGCTGAGGACCCTGTGCTTACCTTCTAGCGCTGACTCGGCTTTCCTGGGCGAGAACATGAGCACAAGTGTGGCGGGCCACCCTCCCTTCACCTTCTGCATGGGAGGTCAGCTGCCTCTTCAGGGGGTGTGTCTCCTCCGCTGATTGGCTGGTCTGTTTGCCTGTCCCTGTGAGGTGACATGGCAAGCCTTTCTTGTTGGTGCTCCGATGGACAAGTGGCCAGTCCTGCCTTGTAGATGGGATGCAGTTGGTGAAACGTCCCAGCTTCAGCTAAGATATTTCCTTCCCTGAGCGGCATGCACTTGGCAGGCTTCATTTGCATTTCTTCCCCACAAAGTAAAACATGTCCTGGCCCAGTGTCTGCCTCAACCCCGTTCCCTGGACGTTCTGTCCCCAGGCCCCCATCCAGGAGTGGAAGTATTGTTGACTAGGGGAGGGGCCAGCTTGAAATCAGTGGTTGTTGGGGAGTTTGGGAGGTCTGTGGACACCGTGGGAAGCTGACAGCGCGGGCTGGGTAGATGTGACGTGTCACAGGATGACGGCAGCCCTTGCTTTAGTCAAGCTGAGATTGCGGCTTTCACTGGCACTGTCTCTCTGCTCGTCTCTCCTCCGTGGGTGACATAGGTCATGTTCTCTGCTTCTTGGGTGAGGGTGTTGGGGAAGGTTTTCACCTACAGTCTGGTCTGGGATTGAGATTAGTAAGTAAGCCTTCCCAGCTAGTTGGAATCTGTAAGCACAGTGACTCAATGGACAGCCGTGATGCAAGGCACAGACAAGGTGGAGTTCAGTAACAGAGCAGAGAACCGAGTGTCCTGGTCCAGCCTTGCCTTGAGGCAGAGAGGAGGCCATCCCAGACATGTGCAAGTCTAGAGATAGAGTTCAGTGTTCCTGACATTTACATAAGGACTGGCTAGAATCCATAAATCTCTTCCTTTTATGACTAGAAAACTTCTGCTGATGGAGGTCTTATACATTTCTCTTAAGATTTTGGGCTGCTTAATAAAAGTGTACTTTTATTTAATGTTTCTAGTTGCCTTCATAAAGTTTAGATCTGTATGCAGAATACCACTGTGTCATGAACCTTCTTAGCTTAGTAGCTAACTTGGGTATGGGTTTCTGCCTGGCCCTCATTCACCTCTCACTCACCAGTCTTTCCTTGTCAGTGCTGCTGGGCTGCCAGCCAGAGGGGTCCAGGGCCTCCCCGGTGGCTTAATGATGGCTCCTAGGGGACTTCACTGTTCCTGGAGAGAATGAGGAGAAGAAACTGCAAGAAGGTACTGACCGATGTGAAATCTCTGGATGGAAGCAGCGGGCCGGGAGTCCAGGGGAGACTGGGGTGAAGGGACCGCCATGTCCTGGTGGGCACAATGTTCCTCCTTAAACCTGGCTTTCTTACAACACATCCAGAAGCAGCCTGCAGCTGCCATGGCCCTCATTGTCTGGCCTGGTGCCAGGCGAATACTGCCTGCTTCCTGGTCGTGCAGTACTGTGCAGAAGGGGTCTGCAATCTAGTGTGGTGGGTTGACACACTGGCTTTGTAACACTGGCTGGGACGTGAAAGGCCTTTTAAACAGCGGATAAAGAAGACGGCACAGATGTGGATTCTGTGACTCCTTTTGGACGGATGCTTGGATGCTTGCGGCTCTCTCCTGATACTTAAGGTGGCTTTAGCTAAGTGGCTGTCAACCCTTGACTCACCTCTGTAGTAAGTACAGGAAACTTGAGGAGTGTCCTACGTGGCCATCGTGGTCAGTTCTTCCTGCAGCTAGAGAGAAGAGTATCTGCAGGAACTGTGAATGAAAACATTTTGAAAGTCTGTTTTGGGATCTGCTGTATTGAGAAGGAACAAAGTATTTATACTTTTCAAGCATTCTTATCTAAATGTTGTACAATGTAATATGCTCAACTTTCTTAATTTTTTGCTAATTTCCTAAGATAGTAAAATGTTTTCTATGGGTTTTTGTTTATTTTTTTAGTACAGTGGACCTGATAGGAAAATAAACATACCAGAACATACATTTTAAACTGGTTTAATAAAGTGGTAAAGTGTGTGTGTGTGTGTGTGTGTGTGTGTGTGTGTGTGTGTGTGTGTGTGTCTCCATCCGCTAATGTCCATTTTCATATACTCATATGGATATGGTTTAGGGGCACTCCTGAAAACCCTGGGTTTGGGGGTCAAGACCTCAAGTTAGCCATGAGCTCATGTTTGGTGTTTGAGTCACAGATGTGGGAAACCTTGGCAGATGTCAGCTCCAGAACCTACAGAGCTGACTTCTCGTCATTGTTGCTATTAGCCCCAAGCCTTTTATTCTTGTCTGTTTTCTCAAATTGTCTTCATGTCTTTGATTTTTTTTCTTTCACTAGAATAAACAGTGTGGTTTTCTGTTTGGGTTTACATGGTCACCAAGATTAAAACTCTTACTGTAGATGAAGCAGGCTTCCATTTTTTCTGACTGTGTATTGGCAAACTGGTCTTCCCCTTATGGAGGAGGGTGGAGAGGAGGGTGGGGAGGTGGGTGTTGGTAAAACTGTTCTGTCTCTTCTGCTGCAGTCCTCAAGCAGTCCTCAAGTAGGGGCATTGTTCCCCGAGGGGACACTTGTGGTTTTCATAACTGGAAGGAATGTTGCTGGCTGTTGTGGGTACCTTGCATCACCCCAGCTTGGAGGGGAGTGTTGTTAATTCCTGTTAAGCCTCATTGACCCTTCTGAGGTTTCTGAGTCATTGGTCTTGGGTAGTGGGCACATTTGTGGTGGACACTAAATTCCAACCCTAGTCCAGACTCTGCCTCTTTCCAGTTTTTTTGGTTTTTCGAGACAGGGTTTCTCTGTGTAGCTTTGCACCTTTCCTGGAACTCGCTTTGGAGACCAGGCTGGCCTCGAACTCACAGAGATCTGCCTGGCTTTGCCTCCCAAGTGCTGGTATTAAAGGCATGTGCCGCCGCCGCCGCCACCACCACCCGGCTCTTTCCAGTTTCTACCACACCAGTGCAGTCCCTGGCCTGGCCAGGTTGTGCATCCACAGGAATGCCTGCCTTTCTCTTTATGTCTGCCTCCTCCTTGGCAGTTGAGAGGGCCAGAGGGATTGGAGGAGTGGGAAATGGAGAATTCTGTCCAGCTGCCTCCATTCTGCCAGATCCGGCCTCCCCATTTGAAGTCCCATTTCACCCCTGCAGCCTAAGCTGGGTTTCTGAAGGTGGCATCCATGGGCCTCTCTCTCTTCCTGTGCTCATTTGTTCTCAGCCATGAGTGTTCAAGGGATGTGGTCCATCACAGGCCGGTTTCAGACCAGCTGCCACCTCCATGTTCACCTTCAAAACCTCTTCAATGGCAATTACTGTTGTAGGATGCCAGACTGGGAGTTTTGTACCCAGGGGAGAGCATCCAGGCCTGAGACACGTGTTTACAGAGAGCATGGACTACAGAAAAGAGGCCTGCAGCCCTTACTCTCCTGAGCTGGAAGCTGACAAGACAGTGAAGGGTATTTTTCCAGAGTGTTCGGTGCTGGTCCCCCACCGCCAGCTGGCTTCCAGAGTACTCAGCTGAGAAGGAGTCTGGGCGTTAGTCACATAGATCTGGGTTTCGTTGTGGCTCTGAGGCAGGAGGGCTAGTTAGGAAATAGAGGAACATGAGAAGAGAGGACAACTCCCCTTACCCCCTCTTTATATACACCTCATTCTGAGCTCCAGCTCTTGAGCTGATGTGGGATTTTGACTGTTGACCTGCGGTAGAACAGTGCCCTGCTTCTGAGGACCAGTCTTTAGCCCACCCTCTGGGCGACCAGCTGCACACACAGTATGCCTACAGGAAGTCCTCCTCAAGGGCAGACTTCAGAAAAGAAGTTGAAGAAAGGGGTTCAGAAAAGCTGGGTCAGAAAAGGGGTTACACCAGCTCATGCCTCTCTCAATACCCAAACCTACTTATAGAGCTCCCGGGTCTACAGACAGCTACCGCGGAGGGACTCTGGCTACCTGGAGCGTGACAGACGGGGCTCTGGCAGGCCCTGCCCTTCTCCCCCATTCCCTCTGCCTTGCTAAAAACTGTTAGATCACATTTAGCCCCCAAAGTCTGTTCCCTTATTTGGCTACTTCCTCCTGAGGCTGACCATCAGGGTCCAGCTGTCAGAGTACTGAAGTCCAGCAATCAAAAGCCTCTTTGGTTCGCCTAATTAACACGCCCAATCAAAATTAAACACCCCACTCTAGTGTGAGGCTTCCCCTTTTACCTTTTACTTTATGAACCTCCACTTGCCTATGGTCCCCTCTGTCTGTTCTCTATCCAGGCAGCCCTTTGTCCCCGGGCATGTGCCCCTCCCCCTCCCTTTCTCCAGGTGCCTCCCTTGCTCCCTTCCCCTTCTCCCTCTTCCTATCTCCTGTCTTTGTCTCTTATCCCTGCCCTCTGCCCCTTTGGGGCAAATAAATCTCCTTTGTGCTGAGAAGTTGTTCGGCTTTGAGGTCCCTACACACACCTGAGTGTCCCTGCCTTCACCTGAGCATGACCCTCCTCAAGAGTGACTTGGCCTTCTGCTTCATCAGTAAACTCATTAGCATTGCCTTCCATGAAGTTTGCTTTGTTTTAGACTTTCATTCATTCTTTGACCATTTCACATGTTTATAATGTATTTTGATCATTCCCACCCCAACTCCCTGCCCTGTACTCCCCACAGATACCCCCGACAGGCTCCTCTCCCACTTCTTTCTTCATGTAGCCGAATCCAGTCAGTGCTTGCTCCTTTTAGAATGTTGACTGAGGTTGTTGGCTTGATCCTTTGCAGGTGACAGACAAGGGCAGTGAGTTCCGAGTGCAGTGGCCTTGTCTCTGCCAGAGGCAGCATCCCACAGCGCTCCTCACCATCCCCCATCCTGCTTTCTCTGCCCCCTTCATGATACTCCCTGGGGAATGGGGTGGGGTTGATGCAGATGCCCCGTTTAGGGCTGAGCATTCAATAGTTACTCTTAGCACCCTGGCCAGTTAGGACTCTCTGTCACCCACGGCAGACAGAAGCTTCTCTGGCCAAGGCTGAGAACAGCACTCATTTGTGGAGCGGATCGCTGGTACAGCTGTACTGAGTTGAAGGGTGACCTTCTCAGGTGGCCGGGGAAGGCTCCACTCAGCACCGTGTTAGGCCAGTGGGCAAAGTTCTTTTCTGCAATTAAGTCAAAACCCATCTGTAACCAAGCAGCACCCCCCACCCCCACCCCCCACGTTCTAAGTGGAACTCCTTAGCTGCTCGGGACAGTTCCAGCTCACTGTCATCTAAAAGCATTAGACTAGGCTGTGTGCTCTTAGAATGACATGGCACAGATCATGTCCCTAGCCTGTCACCCCTGGAGTGCAGGATGGCCATCTATCTGCCCCTTAAAGGCGGGTGGCGACACTCCCCCATTGCCTGCACCCTACATGCTGTCAGGGCACAATGTTTTTGAGCAGTCATGTGGAGAGGGGCTTTCCATCTTAGCTAGGCCAGGCCGTGTTGTGGGGATTTCTGCTGGTTTTCTAGCAGGTGGCTGACGTAGGTTGCTCTTGCAAGGCTTCTGGAGAATTAGGGAAATATCTTAGGTGCTTTTTATGCCCCCACAGGCAGGTGTGTAACTTCTGAGGTGTCCAAGGAGGAATGGACCAAAGAGCCCCAGAATGAGGCCCCCAAACATCTAGTTCCTCTCAATTCATAGCTTATGTCCCATGCCCCAGCAAGGGGCTGTCCAGAAGTTTTCAAGGGGCTGGCACTGCCATCCCCCAAGGCTCCACACCTCTGTTCCTGCACCTTGTGACTTCTTGAGTGGCCACTGGTCAGAGATGCTCTGTCTTCCAGAGGTAGACCAGCTCCTGCTGCTCGGAGCGGCACCTCTGATGTTTCACAGCAGCTGTGTCTCAAGGCCATCAGCACGGCCTTGAGACACAGTGGGAAAGCTCGTGCAGGTGAGCCCAGGGTTCCATGAGCAGGCAACTTCCATAGCACAGTGTATAAATGCCTGGTCCTCAAACATGTCCTGGATGTTGCCCCCTGGGCTCCATCAGAGTGTTGGCCTATACTTTAGCTCTGGCTGTGGGAACAGCATCTACCCCATCCTGCCCCAAGGCTCGGGATACATCTTTCCTTTTAGTAAAGAAAGCCAACCCCACCGCCTAGTTTCCATTTCTCCCAGGGAATCTTCATGCAAGCAGCTACTAGAAATAGAAAACTCCCCACATGCCTTTGAGGGGACTTCCAGACTCCTTTGATGGGCAGACTTGTTTGAACCCTGTCTCCTAACAAACAATTTCTGTAGATGGTAATGTGAGACCCAGTGTGGGAAAAAGCAGTTCTAACACCTTCTGGGACGGTCAGCCAGGACTCTGGAGCCCTTTGGATCAATGTCCATGAACCTCTGGACTGGGTGGCCACTAGGTGGCAGTCACGCACCGTGCCTGGGGGTTAAGACTGGTGCTGATGCTCTGCAGCCCCGGGGGTCCTGCAGTGTGGACTCTGAACACTGCTGGGAACCAGGCCCCACCTGATTTCATTGTATCTTCCCAACCCAAAGGGTTGATGTGATTTACCCATTTTACAGATGTGAAAAGTTAGGAAGTCAGACAGCCACTCCAAGGAGCCACAGGCTCTGAGACCAGAGAGCCCAAAAGAGGGGTCCCCAATGCTAGAGCCTCCCCATGACACTCATGGTTCAGGCAGGCCTACGGCATGGTGTGGGGGGTCATACGGCCTCCCTGTCCCTGACTTTTCCTCTGTTAGCTGAGGAGGCCCTCCACTGCATCCTTGGTCCAGTCTGGTCACTAGGGCTTCACGTCTGGCCCTCCTTTACAATGCCTTCTGGGAGCAAGCCAGCAAGCTTGGAGTTTTGGCTGGAGGCGCCTTGGGGATGGGGGAGGGTAGAGGGTGGAGGGTCAGCAGCCAGAGAGAAGGGGCCTGTTTCCTGACTCCCTGACCCCGGCTGTCTCTGCGGAGGCCCCAAACCCAGCAAGGTCATCTAGGGCGAAATTCCAGCCTGAGCCCCGAGCAATGACTTCAGTTTTCTCGATAAGGCTGAAAAAGGGACACCGAGTGTCCACCCCACACCCCCTCTCTGTCAGCACCTCGGCTCTAGTGAGGCCTCTGTGGTAGACAGCCTGACGGGACGAAGAGACAAAGATAGACTGGGGACAGATAAGGACAGAGACAGCCAGGGACAGATGGAGCTTAGAGGTGAAGATGGGGCAGCCGCCTGCAGGGAGCCCCAGAGGTCAGCTCTGGTCCTTGTCTCAGTATGCTGAGGGCTGGTTGACTGTGGAAGCGGCAGCAGAGGCTGTGGCAGGAACATCACCCAGTGTGTGACTCTGAGCCTGGTGTCCCAGTGTGTGTGACTCTGAGCCCGGTGTCCCAGTGTGTGATGATGGGGTCAGGAGAGTTGTTATCTTGAAGGCTCCAGGAGGCACCAGCAGAGAGGCTGAGGGAGTCAAGGTCTGGGCGGAGGTAGTGGACCATAGCCACTGCTGTTGGATCAGAACTACTACAGCTCTCCGGCCTCCTGAGGTCACCTGGCCTCACAGTATTCCAGGCACGCTCTGTGAGAGAATATTTACACCCAACACTGTCTATTTGGCTTGGCAAGTTGCTGGAAGCTGAAAAGTCACAGCTGGTCTGTAGGCTCTTGGGTCACCATGTGCAATTGAGTCACAGCCTCAGGGAACAAGGGCCTGTACTCAAGGCTGCACCCTTAGACACATCCACACAGGTACCCAGATGTCCTGTGCAGCTGAGTCACCATCCTTCCTTGGGGAGCACGTGCTGGCTGGCATGTGTACACAGGTACACACAGACGGGGTACACCTGACTGTGAGTCACCACTGCCAGCTGACTCAGAGGAAGAGTGTGATCTGCCACCCCTGTTTAGATGCAAATACCCACATGGCCACATACCAATGTGTGCCCGAAATACAGCCCAATGTACTGGCTACTTCATACTGGGGGTGGGTGGGTGGGTAATAAATGTTTGTTGAATGAACAAGTGAGCGAAATGAATGAACAGACAGATGAAGAGATGACAACCCCTCTGCTTGATGAAATTGGTCAGGGCAGCTCCTCAGGGTGGGTCTCAAGCTCTGTGTCCACAGGGAGTTGTCTTACTCCAAATATAGCCTCCACGGGTGGGCAGGGAGCCAGGGCTGCTTCCCAGGCAGTGACTTCACTGGGCCCAAGTCCCAGCCTCTGAGGGCTTGGAGAAAATGAACAGAGGCCCAGCTCCCCACAGCCAGGCTTGAACTGTGGGGCTGGACCCTGCCAATGCCACTTGCTTGGCACCTGGAACTGTGGGACAAGGGCGGATAGGTGCGCCGAGGACTGCTTCTGGGCTGGCACCCCCTGGGGGAGGCAAGGGCCTGCCTGTTGATTGCATAACCCAGGCTCCCTGCTGGGCTGTCCATCATCTGGCAAGGACAGCCCTCTGCCTTGGGCTTGCTCCCAGGGCCACTCCTTTGTTTCTGGAATCTTTTCTTCCTTATTATTTCTTTTATTTTTGAGATTATAATGTAATTACATCATTTCCCCCTTCTCTTTCCTCCCTGCAAACCATCCCATAAATTCCTCTTGCTCTCTTTTAAATTTATGTCTTTTTATCCCATTAATTGTTGTTACATACATATGTATGTGTATATACACATATATTCCTAAATATAACTTGCTCAGTCTGCATGGTGTTACTTGTATGCATGTTTTAGGACTGACCTTTTGGTATTGGATAGTCAGTTGGTGGTTCTTTCTGGAAAAGACTATTTCTCTTCTCTTAGCCTGTAGTTCTTTGTCTTGGGGACCTTCCCATGTCCATTTTGGGATGTCGATTGTGGATATCCTCATTCAGCTCATGCTTAGTCATGCTGGTGACACTTTTGGGGTGTAGCTTCTGACATTCCAAAGAGACACACTCTCACAGTAAACTCTCTGATCCTCTGGCTCTGACAGTCCTCCTGTTCCCGGAGCCTTAGGTGCGGGCATGTTCTGATGATGTATCTATTGGGACTGGGTAGAACCCTCTTTTCTTGAGCAGCCCCCCTCCCCCCGCCCCATGCTTTGATTCAGCATTACCTGAGTCAGTCTTCCTGCCTTTAGACCTGCTCCTTGCTCTGTCCTGCACACAGAGGGCTATAGTTAAGAGTTTTCCTGCCTGGCCCACAGTCAGGACAAATCTCTCTCACCCACCAGGGCCCACAGTCGCTCAGACCCAACCAAGTAAGCACACAGAAACTTATATTGTTTACAAACTGTATGGCTGTGGCAGGTTTCTTGTTATCTACTTCTTCTATCTTAAATTAACCCATTTCTGTTAGTCTATCCACGTGGCTTGTGGCTTACCAGTGTCTTTACATGTTGCTTCTCATGGCAGCGGCTGGCAGTGTCTCCCCTGCAGCCTTCCACTTCCCAGAATTCTCTTCTCTCTTGTCCCATCTATACTTCCTGCCTGGCCACTGGCCAAACAGCATCTTATTTATACAGAGCGATATCCACAGCAGCTGGCAGACATTTTTCTAAAATAAAGATCCTACTCTGGCTTTTCTATTGAAGCTCCCTGGCTTCTCAGTGGTGAGCAAGCAGGTCAGATGCCTCCCCTGGTCAGGTGCTCAGAGCACCCTTGTAGGTCCACCCGGGTGTTCTGAAAGGCTGCCACATTTGTAGCTGGCTAGTTTTATGCCAGTTGACACTAGGTAGAGTCATCTGAAAGGTGGGAGCCTCAATTGAGAAAATACCTCCGTAAGGTCAGGCTGTAGGCAAGCCTGTCGGTAATTTTCTTAATAAGTGATGATGTGGGAGGGCCCAGCCTATTGTGGACAGTGCTCCTGGGTTCTCTAAGAAAGCAGGCTGAACAAGGCACTGGGAGCAAGCCAGTGAGCAGCACTCCTCCATGGCCTCTGCATCAGCTCCTGCCTCTGGGTTCCTGCCCTGTTTGGTTTTGCTCTGTCTGCCCTCAGTAATGAACAGTGAAGAAGTGTGAGTAAAATAAACCCTTTCCTAGCCAAGATGCTAGGCCGTGGTGTTTCATCACAGCTATAGTCACCCCAAGACAGAAACTGGTACCAGGATTGTGGGGTATTGCTGTGACAACCTGGCCACGTGTTTTTGGGAGGACTGTGGAAGGACTTTGGAACTTTGTACTAGAAAAGCCATTGAGTGTTCAAAGCTTGGTGAGCTGTTCTGTGGAAGCTTGGAAGGTAAGACTGTTGAGGGAAATGTAGATGCTGGAGGTCTGGCGCGTGAATAAAGTTCCAGAGGGGAGTTTGAGAGTCTCTTATGTTGGGGCCATTGTATATCTTTAAATAAGAGTCTGTGAGCTGAGTGTGGTGGTGCACACCTTTAATCCCAGCACCAGGAGGCAGAGGTAGGTGGATCTGTGAGTTCGAGGCCAGCCTGGTCTACAGAATGAGTTCCAGAACAGTCAGGGCTACACAGAGAAACCCTGTCTTGAAAACAAAACAGAAGAGTCTGCGGTTCTGGTCAGCTGGGTTAAAGAATAGGCTGTGATTAACAAGAGACCAGAACCATTAAAGTAAAACATTTGTGTTACAGGGATAATCCATGATGGTTAGCTGGAGCTGAGAAATTAGCGGTGATTAAGAAGAGACCAGCATTGTTGAGGTGGAGTCTTCTGGAAAGTATTTCTTCAGAGCCAACACACAGAAGTGTGTTCCAGAGGCAGTCAAGGTTGTACCCAGTACTGGCAGCTAGCCTTGGTCACCCAGGTGTTGCTGGTTTTGAAGGCATGAAGGGGTTACAGAGAACAGCTGAGGCTTGGCACTGGGAGAGGCCAGGGGTCAGTTGTGCTGGTGAGTTTTTCTTCTTTCCTTTTCCTCCTCCTCCTCTTTCTTTTCCAAGACAGGGTTTCTCTGTGTAGCTTTGCGCCTTTCCTGGAACTCACTTGGTAGCTCAGGCTGGCCTCGAATTCACAGAGATCCACCTGCCTCTGCCTCCCGAGTGCTGGGATTAAAGGTGTGAGCCAGCACTGGTGAGTTTTGTCTTCTTGTGTTTTTTTTTTTTTTTTTTTTTTTTTTGAGCTGAGGATTGAACCCAGGGCCTTGTGCTTGCTAGGTAAGCGCTCTACCACTGAGCTAAATCCCCAACCCGAGTTTTGTCTTCTTGATACAAGCTAGAGTCATTGGAGAGGAGGGAACCTCAATTGAGAAAATGTTTCCATAAGACTGGATTATAGACAAGCCTGTAAGGCATTTTCCTAATTAGTTACTGATGGGGGAGGGCCATGCCCACTGTGGGTAGGGACGTCCCTGGGCTGGTGGTCCTGGGTTCTCTAAGAAAGCAGGCTGAGCAAGCCATGGGGAGCAAGTCAGTAAGCAGCACCCCTCCATGGCCTCTGCATCAGCTCCTGCCTCCAGGATTCTGCCCTACCTGCATTCAATGATGAACTGTGATGTGGAAATGTGAGTGAAATAAACCCTTTCCTCCCCAGGTTTCTCTGATCATGTGTTTCACCACAGCAGTAGTACCCTTGACAAGACAGCTGGGTGCACAGATGGACAGGTGACGGGCTGCCTCAGCGGGGAACACAGATGGACGGGTGACGGGCTGCCTCGAAGGGGGGTGACGGGCTGCCTCAGAGGGGAACACAGATGGACGGGTGACGGGCTGCCTCAGAGGGGAACACAGATGGACGGGTGACGGGCTGCCTCAGCGGGGAACACAGATGGACGGGTGACGGGCTGCCTCAGCGGGGAACACAGATGGACGGGTGACGGGCTGCCTCAGCGGGGAACACAGATGGACGGGTGACGGGCTGCCTCAGGGGGGAACACGGATGGATGGACGGGTGACGGGCTGCCTCAGGGGGGAACACGGATGGATGGACGGGTGACGGGCTGCCTCGGGGGGAACATGGATGGACAGGTGACAGGCTGCCTCCTATGGACTAGTGGCCTGTCGATTGTAGACAGAAGGTTGGATGTATGGATGAGGGGGCAGAAGGATGAGTGGGTAGACGGAAGGACGCTGTTTAAGTTAAGACTGTTTCCAGTGCAAGGAATCAAAGGACCAGAAAGGAAAGGGGAATGTCTGGAAACACGTGGGCTAGTCTGCCGATGGCCTCGTGATGATGAGAACAAGGGAGGTCAGGAGCTTCGAGGCCCTCGGGTTCCCCTGTAGACTCCGCTAGTGACTTTCTGCCCAGCTGTCGGGTGGTACAGCAGTCACTCTCCTCACCGACTCCTGCTCACTCCTCCCTCAGGCTCGTACCCAGGTGTTTGCTGTTTGTACCTATACAAGGCTCACCCCTACTCTCTTCAGATAAGGTTTCATGTAGCCCAGGCTGGCCTGAAGTTGGCTATGTAGCTGAGGTTGACCTCGAACTCTTAACCCTTCTGTCTCTACCCTGTAAGTCTGGAATCGGCACCGTGCTCTGCCATGCCACAAAGTCCCTATATTGTGAAAAGTGTGTAGCAGACTAAACAAAGTTAGAAGTTGTCTGCATAGCTCAGGTTGGCCTTGAACTCAACCATCCTGTCTCAGCCTCCCCAGTGCTGGGATCGCAGGCACGTACCCCCAAGTCTGGGTACTAGAAGCAGGCTTCTTAATGGGGGTGTGGCTGTGAGCTGAATTGGCTGATGCTGTGGAGAAATGTGGGCAGGGTGCTGGAGAAGTTTGGGTTGGTGTTGCATGGGGTTGCTCAGGGATGTCTTTGACAGAGGGGTGAGCCCTGAAGACACCTGGGAGAAGAATGTTCTAGGGAGAGGGTGTGGTGTGTATACTAGCTTTGTGGTGGGGACTCCTGTGAGGAACATCCGGACCAGTGCAGCTTGTGGGGTGGGAGCTGAGGTCACAGGGCAGGAGAAGATAGATTATGGAGCCTGAAGCTGCTGCCAGCTGTTGGGGTGAGGGTGGGGGTGGGGCTCCTGCTGCTGCTGGTTGGGTCTGGGCCAAGCGTCGCAGGGTTCTTGGCCTCTTGGTCAAGGAACTGAAATAAAAGCCCCCACAGATTTACAAACACAGAAAGGAAATGTCCTTCGAAGCAAAGCTGTGGGACAGGCCAGCCAGGGAGCAACTGCCATGAGGATGAAGATACTTCAGGGCCCCGATTATTGTTGGGGCTCCTTTTATGGGGATCCAAGGGAAGGAGCTGTTTGGTTACTAAGAAGCCTAATGAGGACGGTTCTTTTTTATTGACTGGTCATATAATTATTTTTCTACTGCATATGTCCCTTCCCACAATGCATCTAATTTAAATCATATACCTCTTCAATTGTCCATAGGCATGAGATGTAAATAGGGGATTTCCCCTAAAAGTTAACTTGACATGGTTCTGTCTCATTTCTTATGCATCTTGGATCAGCCTCTTGTGGACTAAGCCATACTGGGAAGATGTCTGAATAGACACTGTCCAAGTGGATGTCGCTCTGTAGATCAGGCTGGCCTCAAACTCAGAGACCCACCTGCCTCTGCCTCCTTAGTGCTGGGATTGAAGGTTTCGCTGCCACTGCCCAGTTTGAAACTGTAAAAGTTTGATGTTCTTAAGGGGAGGAGATACTTGTTTGGGGCTGGGTGTGCAGGCACAGTACACACAGCCTCTCAGGCTGCCAAGTGGGCTAGTGAGACAACCCAAGCTCAGAAGAGTTCCAGGTCACTAAACTTCCCCATGCTTGACGCCTTGCTTTTGACTTTGGCTCCAAAAGAAGATAGAAAGGCAAGGGTGGCAGGCAGAAAGCGATGGAATCTGACACCCTGGCCCTTTGCCACAGCTGCTGGGTGCTTTGTTGGTGGCAGGAGGAGGGGGCTTGGCTTAGGGTGTGATTTGATCGACTGCCAGATGAGACGCTGGCATGTAGAAAGGCAAATTCAGACCAAGGGTGCTCCTGAGACTTTGGCCACAGTGACAGGAAAGATAAGTTTCCATTTCTAAAGAACTGGGGGTTTCCTTTGGGGGTGGGGTGCAGGATTTACTTTCAGTCATTTCTGGTTAGGGCCTTTACGAGAAGAGGTGCTGAATGAAGATAGCTGGACATGTGAGTCTGGGGTTCAAGTTTACAAGTATGTCATGTAGATGGCGTCTGAAGCCCTGCGATCAGAGGTCATCAGTGAACAGGGGAGGAGGTCTAGGTGATGGCTCTAGTGACTCCTGGGAAGAACACACCTGAAGGACCTGGGGGCAGTGGGCAGTGAGGCTGGAGAAAGCAGAGGGATACCACAGTTAAGCTTCGCTGTTCATAGCTGCTCAGAGGTCAGGCATGACTGAGATAGGCCGGCTTGACAAAAGCCATTGCTTTCTTGGTTCACAGGCTCTTGACAGGGAAGGGCCTGCAGCCTCTGGCTCAGGGATGCCAGCCAGCAGATGCCCAGCTGAAGGCCTCAGTAGGCCCATGGAGTGTGATGGCTCCTACTTAGACATCAGAGACTCCTGCCTTAACTCCAGCCCTCAGATAGGGTTGAAATGGCTCAAAGGAAATGAGGACACAGGGCCTGAGCTGTGGGAACATGAAGAAGAGTCAGGGCAGAACCAAAGCCAACTCAGTGCCAGGAGCCCCTTTACAGGGTTAAGGATAGTCCCTCTGAGCCCCTGGTATCGGTTGTATCTTGGAGACCCCCTCTGGGTGGCAGGAAGCCACCCCCGCCCCTTTGGGTGACTGGGTTGTGTGTTCCTTTAGCTCACTCACTGCAGTGGCCTTGGCAAGCCCCTTCTGCCAGCTCAAATAGTGTTAACCTATCAACAGAGACTTTTGCTATCTGTGGCCATACTTGGTAGCCTGGAAACAAAGACTATTTCCTAGACCCATGGAGATCCCGTGTCGTGTCCCCCCCCCCCCCCCGTCCCCCCGCCCCTTTGCTCTTAAACACCTGGCCTGCTTCCTCGATGCTCTCATCCCTCCCTTCGCTCTGCAGCCTGGTTTCCACCCACCCCGCAACACCAATGGCACCAGAGTCACTGGAGACCTCCTGGACACCAGATCCCCACCACAGCTTGCTTGTCTGTTTAATTATTCTGAGGCTGGTATCAAACCTCTGGCCCTATTCCTCCTGGGCAAGTGCTCTACCATTGGCCCTCAGCCCTTTACTCTTGTTGCTTTGAGACTGTGTTTCCCCTTGTAGCCCAGGTTGCCTAGCTGGCTGGCCTTCCCTTTGGAGCCTGCCTTTTCTTCTTAAGGTCTCTACACCTTTTGCCCCCATAACTCCCCCACTGCCCCCCACCCCCCATGCTGGCTCATTTCCCCCGACACAGCTGAACCCATTAGTGTACTTACAGCTGGGAATGATCTCACGGTGCCTTGGGTTTCAGAGATTTTGCTGCTCCACTCCCCTTGAGCTCTGGGCTTCTCTCAGTGTCCAGCAGCTCAGTGACAGGGGCCACCACGCAGCCAGCTGTATGGCCTGGGAAACCGAGACAGTCCTTATTAAGATGGCCGTCACTCCAAGGCCAGACGTCTCATGATTTCTGTCCATCTTTACCCCTAATCACCTCTGCACAGCTCTCTCACTGTGCTGTCCCACCTGAGAACAAACCACCATCTCCCCTTGGCACTTCAGCCTCTGAGTTGAGCTTGAAATTTTGCTCCTGCTGGGATTACATCCTGGCACCAGGCCTGGTTTATTTGGTGCTGGGGAAGGAACCCATGGCACTCCAGCAACAGCCCCAGCACACAGAGGCCTCACAAGTGGTGTTTGGGTGGCCCTCCAGTTTCCCAGGTTGTAGCCACTGTCTCTAGGCTGTGCTTTGCTGGAGACCAGGGGTTAATGGCCTAAAGGAGCAAGGCTTGCTCAAGACTGAGCTCCAGACCTCCATGAGTCCTCTGCAGGGCAGGAAGGGCCAACCTGCATCTGGCCTGGAGGCTTGTTAGACGTGCAGAGATCCACAGGCCTCCTGGGGACCTGGAAGAGGTTCTGAAATTTGCAGGATCAAGTTTCAGAAAACACAGGTCAGGGGCAGCAGAGCAGCTGGCAGTAGGAAGACAGGCCCAGCTAATTTCCTGTCAGCAAGGCCCAGAGGCCCCAGCCCCTCTCCGGGCTGGCCACAGGGGAGGAGATGCCGGGAATGGCTCACATTCCTCTGGCTGGGGCTGTACTGAATGTGGAACCTCAGGGGACCTTGGGGAATGAGGAGATGGATCTGCTGTGGCCAGAGTGGGGGGCTGTCCAGGCATCTGTTGTTGAAGCCTTGGCTGGCTGAGGCCAAGGCCTGCAGAGTGGAAGCCGGAAGCCAGACGATATTGAGGCTACAGGAGCTTGGGGAGAAAGAAGCCTGGCCCACGCAGGGTCGCAAGGCACCACCTCCTGAGCTCAGAGCAAATTTATTTGTTTCTTGCCCAGGCCTGGATTTCCTAGAAGGCTCAGCTATGGTTGGGCTGTGGGGCAGCAGGGGCCAGGCTGGGCTGGGCTTCTCTTGGAAGGGCGTCAGGGGCCCCCACATGCAGGATGGCTGATGTACCTCTAAAGTGCTCTGGTTTTGTGTGGCGGGGGTGTGAGGGACTAAGTCAGCTGGGGGCCTCTGTTCTCTACTACAAGGCTCAAGTTTCCTCCTACAGAAGGAACTTTATGTCCTGTCTGGTCCCCAGGAGGGGACCATTGGACTTGAACAGTTGTCCAAGTAGCCTGGCCAGACAGGGGTCACAGTCTCCCCTTCTGGCCCAGCTGGAAGAAAGGCACACAGGATACAATCAGACAGTTCTGGGCTCAAATCCTAGCTCCACTAGGCTCTGCTGTGTGGCCTTAGACAAGGTCATTGAACCCCAGAAAAGTCTCTGGCTCCCTAATATGTGTGTGTCCTGTCAGGGCCCGGATTCTCCCTACCTGGCCAGCCCTTCCCTCCCATGACCATTCTTTGGTACCCAGTAATCCATTCGGCTCTACCAGGTAGGACCCAGCTCCTGCAGGTGCCTCCTCAGCTCTTGGGCCTCATCAAGCTTGAACAGCCTCAACAGCTCCCAACCTGCCTGCCCTGAACACGCCTTGCCCCGGAGCACAGACGGGCTGGGCTTCTTTCTCTTGCCTTTGCCCATTTCACCTTTGCTCAGCCATTGCCTCATCTAAGAGTCAACATCAATGCCACCGCAGATCAGGAAGTCTCTGGACCCATGGCAGCCTTTCTGTTGGCTCCTGCCTGCCTCCACCTGACTAGCTCTGGCTACCCAGGACACACTTGCAGACTTTATTTAGGGTCCAGGGTAGCTGAACAGCCATCAACACGGAGCATCAGTGGATGCTTGCTGAATGACTAATAATGGTCAGGGGTTTCATGTGGAGGCCCAAATTACTCAGGGTCAGAGAATCTGAGCTTGCTTTTCCCAGCAGGGCTGCATAATAGGATGATTTGACCACGGGCGTGGCTACCAGGTGTTTGAAAGGGTCTACCCTTGGCTGTACGGTGTGCTTTGATCTAGCAAGGGGGAAGTCTTTTGCCTCTCGCATTGGCATGTTATAAAAACCCTTTTGAATAAAGCCTCGAGGTTGTTGGGTATTGATCCAGGTCCTTCTGAAGCTATCCTGTGTTTCTGACTTTCTCCTCTTTGCTGTCTTTCTGTTTAAAAGTTTCTTATCCCTCTCTCCTCCTCATAGGAACCCTTTTGAAAGGTGGGAGCTGGTCTCCCACAATTTCGTATGACCAGTTCATTCATAGTAGGTGCCATCCTATGCTTGGGGTGGGGAAGAGGCTGAGACCACATACTGGGGTCCTGGGGAGGGAAAAGTTTTCTACCTCTCACTGGTAAATCTCCCAGTCCCCCTGTCCAGGGCCAAGCTAGTGGCCATGGCAGGCAGCCCCTTCCCGGAATCAACTAACTCAGCTGGTGGTGGTAAGAGGTCATCAAAACCAGGTGGAACCCAGGTGAGGGTGGGTCCATGTCTGAAAGGCTGTGAGAGTTAATGTCACCAGGGTAGGGTGTGTGTGTATGTGAACACACATGCCTTTTACAGTACCGCTTGTGTGTGCACATGACTTCATTTTTGTGTCTATCATTCATGGCCTCGTCCCCAGGTAGCAGGCCTACATGCTCTGAGATACCTCTGCCCCATGCCTCTCTCTTTTTGATTTTTCAAGACAGGGTTTCTTTGTGTAGCCCTGGCTATCCTGGAACTCACTCTGTAGACCAGGCTGGCTTTGAACTCAGAGGTTTGCCTGCCTCTGCCTCCTGAGTGTTGGGACTAAAGGTGAGCATCATCAATGCCTGGCCTACAGTGTGAGTTTGAGTCATGAGCTGTAGATTCCTGAGAAGAGCTGGGACCAGTAGTGGGCTAAACCCCATTGAACCCACACTTTGAGACCCTACTTGGTACAGTGTTTACACATACCGATGCCCCTTGGCTTGTGAGGATTTGTTCTCTTAAATCAATCCTAAGTAGAAACTAGTCTAAGATGAAGACGTGTCAACCGCCAAATCCACTGAGCATCCTTGCTTAACAATGCAGTGCACAGCAGAGTGCCAGCGGCAAACCTTAGGGATGGCCTAACTGGGACCTCAGCTTCCTGTGGCTGCCCAGCAGCTTGCAAGAAGGCAAAGCCTGAGGTGGCCTATGACCTCTCTAGGGCCCATCACAGCCACTAAGTGGCCTGATAGCACTAGCAAATGCATGCTGCCTGGCTGGTGAGCAGACAGCACACTGGCTTTGGTGCCCTGCTCATTGAGGGAGGTTTCATTCTCCAGTGCAGCTCCAGAAGGGGCTCTGATATGCTCACATCTCGTTAGGCTGGGAAAAGATGTAAGGCCAAAATATGATCTATGGTTTCTACTGAGTTTGTATTACTTCTGCATCATTGTAAAGTTAAAAAAAATTGTTAAGAGAGAGGCCAGCTGTATATTGTTTCAGTTTTTAAAATATAATTTATATATATATATATATATATATATATATATATTTATTATTATTATGTGCTTTAGTTTTACATATCAGCCATGGGTTCCCCTGTCCTCCCCCCCTCCTGCCCCACCCCCACCTTCCCCCAGCCCCTCCCCTCCATTCCCATGTCCTTCAGGGCCAAGTCTCCCCCCTGGGGATTCATTTAAACCTGGTGGATTCAGTACAGGCAGGTCCAGTCTCCTCCTTCCAGGCTGAGCAAAGAGTCCCTGTGTAAGCCCAAGGTTCCAAACAGCCAGCTCATGCACTGAGGACAGGTCCCGGTCCTACAGCCTGGATGCCTCCCAAACAGTTCAAGCTATTCAGTTGTCTCACTTATACAGAGGGCCTGATCCAGGTGGGGGCTCCACAGCCATTGGTTCATAATTCATGTGCTTCCATTCGTTTGGCTATTTGTCCCTGTGCTTTTTGCAATCTTGGTCTCAACAATTCACGCTCTTACAGTCTCTCCTATTTCTCGACAGTTGGACACCTGGAGATCCACCTGGGGCCTGGCCGAGGATCTCTGCATCCACTTCCATCAGTTATTGGACGAGAGTTCTAGCACGACAGTTAGGGTATTTGGCCATCTGATCACAAGACTAGGTCAGATCAGGCTTTCTCTCGACCATTGCCAGCACTCTACAGTGGATGTATCATTGTGGATTTCTGGGGACCTCTCCAGCACTCTGCCTATTCCTGTTCTCATGTGGTCTTCATTTATCATGGTCTGTTATTCCTCGTTCTTCCCTTCTGTTCTTGATCCAGCTGGGATCTCCTGCTCCCCTAAGCTTTCTTTCCCTCAAATCTTGCCCTTCATTACTCCCACTGTTGTCCAGGTTGTTCATGTAGATCTCATCCATTTCTCTGTCATTGGTGATCCCTGTGTCTTTCCCAGGGTCCCATTTTCTAGGTAGCCTCCCTGGAGTTGTGTAGCAGTCTAGTCATCTTTGTTTTACATCTAGTATCCTCCTATGAGTGAGTACATACCATGTTTGTCCTTCTGAGTCTGGGTTACCTCACTCAGGATGATTTTTTCTAGACCCATCCATTTGTCTGCAAACCTCATGATGTCATTGTTTTTCTCTGCTGAGTACTACTCCATTGTGTATATGTACCATATTTTCTTTATCCATTCTTCAGTTGAAGGGCATCTAGGTTGTTTCCAGGTTCTGGCTATTACAAACAATGGTGATATGAACATAGCTGAGCAAATGCCCTTGTGGTATGATTGAACATTCCTTGGGTATATGCCCAAGAGTGCTACAGCTGGGTCTTGGGGGAGATGGATTCCCAATTTTCTAAGGAAGCACCATATTGATTTCCAAAGTGGCTGTACAAGCTTGCATTCCCACCAGCAGTGGAGGAGAGTTCCCCTTGCTCCAAAACCTCTCCAGCATAAGCTGTCTTCTGTGTTTTTGATCTTAGCCATTCTGACAGTTGGAAGGTGGTATCTCCGAGTCGTTTCGATTTGCATTTCCTAGATAATTAGGGATGTTGAGCAATTCCTTAAATGTCTTTCAGTCATTTGAACTTCCTCTGTGGAGAATTCTCTGTTTAGTTCTATAGCCCATTTCTTAATTGGACTGTTGGGCATTTTGCTGTTTAATTTCTTGAGTTCTTTATATATTCTGGATATCAGCCCTCTGTCAGATGTGGGGTTGGTGAAGACCTTTTCCCATTCTGTAGGCTGTTGCTTTGTCTTGTTGACTGTGTCCTTTGCTCTACAAAAGCTTCTCAGTTTCAACAGGTCCCATTGATTGATTGTTTCTCTCAGTGTCTGTGCTACTGGTATTATATTTAGAAAGTGATCTCTGGTGCCAATGTGTTCAAGAGTACTTCCTACTTTCTCTTCTATCAGGTTCAGAGTGACTGGATTTATGTTGAGGTCTTTGATCCACTTGGACTTAAGTTTTGTGCACGGTGACAGACATGGATCTATTTGCATTCTTCTACATATTGACATCCAGTTATGCCAGCACCATTTGTTGAAGATGCTTTCTTTTTTCCATTGTACATTTTTGGCTTCTTTGTCAAAACTTATATGTTCATAGGTATGGGGGTTAATGTCAGGGTCTTCAATTCGATTCCATTGGTCCACATGTCAGTTTTTATGCCAGTACCAAGCTGTTTTTATTACAGTAGCTCTATAGTAGAGCTTGAGGTCGGGGATCGTGATGCCTCCAGAGGTTGTTTTATTGTACGGGATTCTTTTGGCTATCCTGGGTCTTTTGTTTTTCCATATGAAGTTGAGTATTATTCTTTCCAGATCTGTGAAGAATTGTGTTGGTAATTTGATGGGGATTGCATTGAATCTGTAGATTGCTTTTGGTAAGATCGCCATTTTTACTATGTTAATCCTGCCTATCCATGAGCATGGAGATCTTTCCATTTTCTGACATCTTCTTCAATTTCTTTTTTCAGGGACTTAAAGTTCTTGTCATATAGGTCCTTCACATGCTTAGTTAGAGTAACCTCAAGGTATTTTATATCATTTGTGGCTATTGTAAAGGGTAATGTATCTCTGATTTCCTTCTCAGCCTGTTTGTCTATTGTATATAGGAGGGCTACTGATTCTTTTGAGTTGATCTTGTATCCTGCTATGTTGCTGAAGGTTTTTATTAGCTGTATCAGTTCCTTGGTTGAATTTTTGGGGTCACTAATGTATACTATCATGTCATCTGCAAATAGGGAAAGCTTGACTTCTTCCTTTCCAATTTGTATCCCCTTAATCTCCTTATGTTGTCTTATAGCTCTGGCTAGAACTTCAAGTACTATATTGAATAAGTATGGGGAGAGGGGACAGCCTTGCCTTGTTCCAGATTTTAGTGGTATTGCTTTGAGTTTCTCTCCATTTAATTTGATGTTGGCTGTTGGCTTGCTGTAGATTGCCTTTATTATGTTTAGGTATGTTCCCTGTATTCCTGATTGCTCCAAGACCTTTATCATGAAGGGGTGTTGGATTTTGTCAAATGCCTTTTCTGCATCTAGTGAGATGACCATGTGGTTTTTTTCCTTGAATTTGTTTATATGGTGTATTACATTGATGGACTTTTGTATGTTGATTCACCCTTGCATCCATGGGATGAAGCCTACTTGATCATGGTGGATAATTGTTTTGATGTGTTCTTGGAGTCTGTTTGCCAGAATTTTATTGAGTATTTTTGCATCAGTGTTCATGAGGGACAGCGGTCTGTAGTTCTCTTTGCATCTTTGTTTGGTTTAGGAATCAGGGTAATTGTAGCCTCATAGAAGGAGTTTGGTAATATTCCTTCTGCTTCTATTGTGTGGAATATTTTAAAGAGTATTGGTATTAAGTCTTCTTTGAAGATCTGGTAGAATTCTGCAGTGAAACCATCTGGTCCTGGGCTTTTTTTGGTTGGGAGTCTTTTAATGACTGATTCTATTTCCTTAGGCGTTATTGGACTATTTAAATGGTTTATCTGGCCTTGATTTAACTTAGGTATGTGGTACCTATCCAGAAAATTATCCATTTCTTTTAGATTTTCCAGTTTTATGGAGTAGAGGTTTTTGAATTATGACCTGATGATTCTCTGGATTTCCTCATTGTCTGTTATGTCCCCCTTTTCATTTCTGATTTTGTTAATTTGGATGCTCTCTCTCTGTCTTTTGGGTAGTTTGGATAAGGGCTTGTCTATCTTGTTGATCTTCTCAAAGAACCAACTCTTTGTTTCATTAATCCTTTGTATTGTTCTCTTTATTTCTATTTTATTGATTTCAGCTCTCAATTTGATAATTCCTGGCGTCTGTTCCTCCTGGGAGACTTTGCTTCTTCCTGTTCAAGGGCTTTCAGGTGTGCTGTCAAGTCAGTAGCATGAGATTTCTCCAGCTTCTTTATGTGGGCATTTATTGCTATGAATTTCCCTCTTAGCACTGCTTTCATAGTGTCCCATAAATTTGGGTATGTGGTGTATTCATTTTCATTGATCTCTAGGAAGTCTTTAATTTCTTTATTTCTTCCTTAACCCATTGGTCATTCAGTTGAGCATTATTCAGTTTCCATGAGATTGTAGGGTTTCTGTATTTTTTTTTTTTTTTCTGTTGTTGAAATCTAACTTTAAACCATGGTGGTCCAATAGAACACAGGAGGTTATTCCAATTGTTTTGTATCTGTTGAGATTTGTTTTGTGGCCAAGTATGTGGTCGATTTTAGAGAAGGTTCCATGGGGTGCTGAGAAGAAGGTATATTCTTTTTTGTTCGGGTGGAATGTTCTGTAGATATCGATGAAGTCCATTTGAGCCATAACCATTATGTCTCTGTTAAGTTTCAATTTGGCCGATCTGTCCAGAGGTGAAAGTGGGGTGTTGAAGTCTTCCACTATTAATGTGTGGGGTTTTATATGTGATTTAAGCTTTAGTAATGTTTCTTTTACATATGTGGGTGCCCTTGTGTTTGGGGCATGAATGTTCAGAATTGAGACTTCATCTTGGTGGATCTTTCCTGCGATGAGTATGTAATGTCCTTCATCATCTCTTTTGATTGATTTTAGTTTGAAGTCTATTTTGCTGGATATTAGGATGGCTACACTAGCTTGCTTCTTAAGACCATTTCATTGGAAAGTCTTTTCCCAGCCTTTTATTCTTAGGAGGTGTCTGTCTTTGAATTTGAGGTGTGTTTCTTGTATGCAGCAGAAAGATGGGTCCTGTTTTCGTATCCATTCTGTTAGTCTGTGTCTTTTTATAGGTGAATTAAGTCCATTGATATTAAGGGATATTAATGACCAGTGATTGTTCATTCCTGTTATTATCTTTATTTTTTGGTGGTAGTGTGTGTGCACTTCTCTTCTTTGGGGTTTACTGCTGTGGTGTTATCTATTGCCTGTGTTTTCATGGGTGTATCTGCCTTCCTTAGGTTGGAATTTTCCTTCTAGTGCTACCTGTAGGGCTAGGTTTGTGGATAAGTATTGTTTAAATCTGGTTTTGTCTTGGAAGGTCTTGTTCACTCCATCTATGATGATTGAAAGTTTTGCTGGGTATATTAGTCTAGGCTGGCATCCATGGTCTTTTAGTGTCTGCATTATATCTGTCCAGGTCCTTCTGGCTTTCAGAGTCTCCATTGAGAAATCGGGTGTTATTCTGATGGGTTTGTCTTTATAAGTCACTTGGCCTTTTTCCTTTGCTGCCCTTAATATTCTTTCTTTATTCTGTATGTTTAGTTGTTTAATTATTATGTGGCAAGGGGACTTTTTTGGGGGGTCTGGTCTGTTTGGTGTTCTATAGACTTCTTGTATCTTCATAGGCATTTCCTTCTTTAAGTTGGGAAAGTTTTCTTCTATGATCTTGTTAAATATATTTTCTGTGCCTTTGAGTTGGTATTCTTCTCCTTCTTCTATCTCTATTATTCGTAGGTTTGGTCTTTTCATGGTGTCCCAAATTTCTTGGGCATTTTGGGTCATGACTTTGTTGGTTTTAGTGTTTTCTTTGACTGATGAATCCATTTCTTCTAATGTATCTACAACACAAGAGATCCTCTCTTCCATCTATTGCATTCTGTTGCTTATACTTGCCTCTGAAGTTCCTGTTTGTTTACTCAGATTTTCTATTTACAGCATTCCTTCTGCTAGTGTCTTCATTTTTTCTATTTCCCTCTTTAAGTCTTGGACTGTTTCTGTAGTTAGAATTTTCCTGCCTGGCCCAGTCAGGACAAATGTCTCTTACCCGCCAGTCCCACAGTCGCTCAGACCCAACCAAGAAAGTACACAGAAACTTACATTGTTTAGAAACTATATGGCCGTGGCAGGCTTCTTGTTATCTACTTCTTCTATCCTAAATTAACCCATTTCTGTTAGTCTATACTTTGCCACATGGCTTGTGGCTTACCAGTGTCTTTACATGTTGCTTTTCATGGTGGTGGCTGGCAGTGTCTCCCCCGCAGCCTTCCACTTCCCAGAATTCTCTTCTCTCTTGTCCCACCTATACTTCCTGCCTGGCCACTGGCCAATCAGAACTTTATTTACACAGAGCGATATCCACAGCTTTTTCATGATTTTCTTTCAGGGACTTACTGTTTTCTTCCACTTTAATTGTCCTTTCCTCTAGTTTTTTATAGCGTTCTTCCCATTTTTTGTTTGTCTGTTCCTCCACTTTATTTTTGATTTCTTCTATATAAGGCTCTAGCCTCATCATGATGTTACTTATAAGGTTGTTTTCTTCTTCTTCTTCTTCCATTCCGTGATGTTCAGGTCTAGCTCTGGTCCAGGTGGGAGTTCCAGGGCAGGATGGAAGCTGGGGGCTGGTCTCTGATTCTCAGGAAGTGGCTGGGGTCTCGGGCTAAAATATAATTTTTTGAGACAGCATTACCCTATGAGGCCCTGGCTATCCTGGAACTCACTCTGCAGACCAGGCTGGCCTCAAACTCAGAGATCCACCTGCCTTTGCCTCCTGAGTGCTGGGATTAAAGGCGTGTGCCACCACTGCCTGCTTTAAAATACAATTTTTATTGCATTTACTTATTTTGTATGTGTGCGTGTGCATGTATGTATATGTGTGCACACATGTATGTATGGTACATGAACTCCTGAGTCCCACAGTACATGTGTGGAGGTCAGAGAACCATTGAGGAGACATTTCTCCCCTTCCACCCTGTGTGTCCAAAGGACTCAACTCAGGGCCCCAGTCTTGGTGATAGGTTCCTTCATTCACGGAACCAGGCCATCTTTCAGTCTTTATCCCTCACTTCTAGGTGAAGCAAATAAGGCTGAGAGAAGTGGGGGCCAACTGCTCCCAGCTAGGAGCTTTTGTGTACACGCACAGCAGAGAGCCCAAGGGACCTGAATCTCTAGATCGCTGGTGGTGGCCTTGGAGCACACCTCTCAGATAAGGCTATGAGGGCCCCTGACCAATGGCACAGCTGCTCCAAGGTCTATCACTGTGGCCTGTGGGTTGCTATTGCATATTACTAAGGATATCCATTCTTGGGAGATGCAGAACTTCCTGACAGTTCTGTATTGATTTTTAAAAAAGATTTATTTATTTATTATATATACAGTGTTCTGCCTGCAGGCTGGAAGAGGGAACTGGATCTCATTATAGATGGTTATGAGCCACCATGTGGTTGCTGGGAATTGAACTCAGTACCTCTGGAGGAATAGCCAGTGCTCTTAACCCCTGAGCCATCTCTCCAGCCATTGATTTTTTTTTTTTTTTTTTTGAGACAGGGTCTTCTGTGCTAGGATTATAGGCTGTGGTGCTGGGGGTTGAACCCAAGGCATCTTGCATGCTAGGCAAGTACTCTGAGTTCTGTCCCAGCCATGTGATTTGCCACAACTTGCAAGTGGCGTGATAAGGTCTTCTTGGAGCCTGATGCCCTCCTCACAGCCTTCCTGCCTTCCCTGTGGCCCTCATGGGCTCGAACCTGCATCCTGGTCAAACAGCCCTTCCTTTGTCCTTGTCCTTCACAGGTGTTCCTCTAGAAATCTCTTACAGGTCAGCCCCCAGCTTAGTGTCTGCTTCTTCTAGGATCTGAAATGGCCCAAGCAGACTAAATGGGTGGGAAGGTGAAGGAGGGTCCACCCAATATCATCTTGCTTGGTAGATAGGGGTTTTGGACCATCTTCCACAGATGAGGAGGGCCCACCTGATATAACCCTGGTAGGTAGGTCGGGTGCAGCTGGTCTCTGGGTCAGCTGCTGAATACACTTACTAGAAGTGACTGGGAAAAATCTCCCCTAGGAGAGGATGCTGTAGCAGGCAGGTATGGCAATTCACTTTCGATGGACTTGATGAGGGTGGAGGGGCAGTAGGTACAGGATAATGGTTTTGATGGACTTACTGGCTGGTTACTGTGAACTCTGTGTTGGTGGTCTGTGGAGTCAGTAATGCAGGCTGGTCATGAAGATGTGAGGGCCAGGGGTTCCTGTGGTGGCTTATAAAGGAACCACATCTCCAGCTGCACAGATCCAGGGGCAGCTCTGTGGCTCTGCCATTAGTGAGGTTCAGGGACACATGTCCTTGAGGACATTGGCACTGTGGCCTCCCTGGTCTCTGAGCCACCAGTGGCCACCACCATTCTGCTGAGAGCTGGGCTCTGTGCTGAGGGCAACTGAGGCCTCAACTCTGAGGCCAAAGGTGTCCTCACTTATCCTTTGTCTTGTCAAAGACTATGATTCTAGAATAATCTGTAGACATGCTAGGCCAGATAAAGGGAAGAAAGAATAGCGAGAACTAACTGGCTGGGCCAAACCACCAGAGCCTTGGTCCCCCACCCCCTTTTTTCTTTTCTTTTCTTTATTTTTTTTCATTTTTTGAGACAGAGTTTCTCTGTGTAGCTTTGGAGCCTGTCCTGGAACTTGCTCTGTAGCCCAGGCTGGCATCGAACTCAGAGATCCTCCTGCCTCTGCTTCCCAAGTGCTGGGATTAAAGGCATGCACCACCACTGCCCGGCCCGAGTCTTGGCTCATTTAAAGGGGCTGAAAGGCAGCACCCTGAGGATGAGGGTGTTCCTTGTGGGGAACCAGGGACAGGGCAGTCTCTGCTGAAGTAACACTTAGAAGTCTGGCCCAGTGTGGGCATCACTCAATGAAGCAGACAGACCTGAGTGCCCCTGGCAGGTGACAGAGATTATTAGATCAGAGAACCAAGGAGCAAGCTTTCAGCACACAAGCCATTGGGGACACTTCATATAGTCTGTAATAGGGGCCATGATGGTTTGTTCACCTCCACCACCAACTTGATGGGGTTTAAAATCATCATGGAGATGTGTCTGGGAAATGTCTCTGTGTGGTCTTTCCAGAAAGGGTTGACTGGGGATCGAAGGTCCATTCTTAATGTGGTAGCCCCACCCCAGGGCTAGAGTCCTAGGATGATTGCAAAGGGAAAGGCAGGCTGCCCACTGTCATGCACCCTCCTTTGCCCCCAGCTGTCTGAAACTCCTGGCACACTGTCCCCACAAGGCAGACTGCCTCCCAGCTGAGAATTCGCCCCCTCCCTGAAGTTGCTTTTGTCGTAGCGATGTGATGAGTGACAAGCATGGGGACCTATACAGCCATTTCCTTGCGTGCTTGTTTCTAGGGAAAGGAGGGCAGTAACAATGTCGAAGACTCACAGAAGGGGCTCGAGTTGACATTAACTCCTAGACTGAAAACATTATCACGGCCCATCTGTTGGCAATCTGAGACATGAACTCCGCCTGAGCTGTCAATCTGCCGCCCTGGTCATGATGGACGTAAATAAAAGTGGCGTCTCTCTGCACTTGTGGCCAGAGGTTAGTACCACCACTGGTGATCTAGAGGATTTGGTGGTGCTGGTCCTTATTTCTCAACTTGTGTTACCAGTCTGACCCCTATAGATACACAAGGGACCCTGAAGGGAGATAGTAACCACTGAGCAAGCCTGAGGTAGTACTGTATGTGGTAGTTTGAATGTAATTGGTCCCTATAATCTCATAGGGAGTGGTGCTATTAGGAGGTGTGGCTTTGTTGGAGTGGGTGTGGCCTTGTTAGAGGAAGTGTGTCACTGTGGGGGTGGGCCTTGAGGTTTCCTATGCTCAGGATACTCCCCAGTGTCTCAGTCAACTTCCTGTTACCTGCAAGATGTAGGACTCTCAGCTACCTCTCCAGCACCGCATCTGCCTGCACATGGCCATGCTCCCTGCCCTGATGATAATGGACTGAACCTCTGAAACTGTGAGCGAACCACCCCAATTAAATGTTTTCCTTATAAGAGGTGCCATGGACATGGTGTCTCTTCACAGCAATAAAAACCCTAAGACACCATGCCTGTCAGCTGTGCAGATATGAGATCACTCATAGCAGATTAATAAAGATCCTTATTACTACTAGGCTCTAGGATGGCCACAGGAGGTTTGTGGGATACGGTCTCATTGGCAAACGTGTCCTTTCCCTTCAGTTAGAAAACAGGCTTGGGTGCACTTCACTCTCCCCGAGACAATTGGGATTCATTTGTGATTATGTTCCCCAGTGTTTCTACTCTCCTGCTGCTTCTTGTCCAAAGGCCAGGACCATCTGAATGGGTCCCTGTATCTCAGATTCATTCATGTATCCATGGTATCACAGTGGGTCAATAGGAGAAGTGCTGTGTATAAAACCTGTTTCATAGGCATGTGGGGCCCATGACAGTGCAAAGGCTGGCTGCCTCAGCAAAGGTTCTGAGGGATCCAGTAGTTAGGAGTATGCTGGGATAACCCTTCCAAGTTAAAGAAATGCCACAATAAAGAAAATACCACGCCAAGCTGACTTTTTGGAGGATTGGGCCCCACAAGAGGGAAGAACTCAGCCGAGGTTTCATGACGTGTCATGTGTGTACCACATGTTGATGGCCATGGAAAGCACCCAATATAGAACAGGTACTGGGATAAGCAAGTGGAGATGGTTCGTACAGCTCACGTGCACCAGTTCTTGTCACTGCCTGCACAGGACTCCTACATACCAATGAAAACAGATGTACTCCCCCCCGGCCCCCACCACTTGAGGGTCCAATATGGTAGCAAGATAGGGCGCCACTGAACACCCCCATGGGCCAAGGTAACAGGTCAAGGTTGGTTTCATTGGGCATGCAGTAGTTCTTCTTGTCTACTAGTCTTTGGACCTCAGCAATTTGGAGGGTGAGGACAACTGTAATTGACTCAGTGGCATCCTGTAAGGACTGCTCCTTGGACCAGCAGTGAAGTGTCACCTTGAAGTGAGTTGGAAATGGCAGGTCAAGCCTCATCCCAGACCTATTTAGTCAGAATCTTTAGTTGCTTTGGTGCTGAGGACAGGAACCAGAGAGTGGTGCATGTTAAGCACATGCTCTGCTACCAAGCTGCATCCCTGACCTCTGGAATCTTCATTTTAACAAGTGGATTAGTGTATTTTCTTTTCAGTTGCTCTTTTAAATTTCAGTTTGGAATGTAAGTCCTTGCCAAGGTAAAGTTTGCATTTGGAATCAAAGTGACAGATGAAACCTGTGGTCTCATACACTCTACTAATGAACAAATCCCTTTGCCTCACAAGTCCTTTATGTCATAGGTCAAAGCCTAACAGAATTAAGGGACTGGTTCAAAGTCACACGTGAATTAAAAGAGATCAAGCCAAGTGTCTTGCTCCCAGCCCTTCCTGATTGTGTGATCTGCTGTGAGCATACTACAGGCTCTAGTGCAATGTCTGGAACAGTGGGAACAGGGCTTTGTGAAAGCACATGGTTCAATATACAGGGCCGTGCAAACAGATGGCACAGGGCTGTTCAAACTCCTGGAATGTCCTGGGTGACAGGAAGGTCTTGTCTATAATGAGCCCCTTTCAACCACATCTGCGTTCATGCTAACAGATAATGCAGGGTAGAGCCTCTAGTAGCTTCAGGATTGGGGCGCCTCACCAGAAAGGAGTGACAGAAGAAGAGGGGGTGGGAATTTTCAGTCTCTGATTTCAGGGGCGGTGAGGTGGCTGGAGAGGTCAGGGTTGACTGGCCATCAGGTTGCTGAGCCATGGCCCTCCTATCTTGTGCCCTATGTTTTTTCCATTTAATGACCCAGCTTTATGTCTCCTGAAATTAACCGGCAAGTATGTCTCTTCCAGCGCTGTGATTTGTACTAGCAGATTCGTACATCCAAGGAGAGGGCTTGGTGGCATCCAGAGGTATAGATGATGGTCTCGGGGTCTGAGCCCTGGACCCCTGCCATCTCTCGGAAATTAGTATCAAAACTGAATTGTTGGACAGCCACTTGGTGTAGGACTGGGTGGAAAAATGACATATATTTGGCATATCAGAACTAGTGTCTAAAACAAGAAAGCACTAGTCCAAGCCAGGATGTGCTGTATGTGTAAAACATTTTATATAAGTTTCTTTGTATTGATGATGCTCTGAAATAGCATTTTGGATAATGGGTTATATAAGAAATGCCATTAATAATAGGGCAAGGTATGATGGCACACACCCATAAGCCCACTGAGGGCAGTGCCTGCTTATCAGCCCAGGCTTTTTGACAAAGTTTTCACCCTATGATATTATTCAATAACTCTTTAAATCACGACAAAATAACTAAAATGTCAGTTTTCACAGAGGGAGCTAGCTGTTAGCAGTAGAAGCCCTGGTTTGGAGTGGAAGCAGTGGGTAGGACTTGAGAGGATACATGACTTGGCTGCAGTGAGATCTATGCTAGCGAGACCCAATGGCTGCATCTTCCAGAGCCACAGCTGGGATCTGCTATAGCCTTGGCTTGTCTGTCCTCCCCCTTTAGTTTGGCTGCAGCTGTGGAGGGCATCTCAATACTGACAGTATCGAACCTACCCTGGTTCCGGTTTCCCTCCTGAATTTCAGGGACACAGTACCACATTGTGGCAGGTCCTAGGCTGGTCACTGAGGAGGCCTGGGACCCCTTGGCTGGGTCATATGTACCTGGAGGCTCAAGGAGGGACTAGCACTGCTTGCCCAGGTCTCTGAAGGTCCTGGAGCACTCTGACCTGCTGCGGCTGAGATAAGGACCAGCATTCTTTTCGGCAGTGTAAGGTAAACTCTGGAGATTTAACCAGAGTGTCATTTAGAATTGAAACCAACTCCTTAACCTAGAAAAGCCTGTGATCCAACAGGACTTTAGTGACTTCTGCCTGTGATCTTTATAATTTGCCATATACCAAAGGTGGTGAACTGTGGCCCCAAAGAGGCAGGGGCATGGCCACTAGCATAGCTTCCTGGGAAGCAGAGAGGATGGTCCCAGGCTCCTCCTAACTGCTGCAGAACCGTGTCCAGGACCCAGAAGCTTGTGGCTGGAGTCCAGTATCTCTGTCGCTTCCAAGGCCCAAATGGGTCATGGTTTCGATGGTCCTCTGTTCCATGTTGCTCCTGAGTACTGGACAGTGCAGAATGAGCTTGATTTCACAGTACACAAGAGACATATTTTCTTAAGAAATAAATTTAATTCTGGGTGGTTAGTGAACTTAAGGCTTGTAATGCCTTTAAGAAAGTTAAAAGAATCCAGTTACAAAAGCAGTAGTGGGCACAGTCTCAAAGAGCTGGAAGTACAGTGGGCTCCATATTTTACAAAGTACAAAAAATTATTTCATATACAAAGAAAAATACAAATAATGTGCAAAAACTGTTTTCACAGGTGGCAAATTTATAAAATGAATATGATAAAAAATTCCTTCATTTTTATTTTCCAATTTCTAATATATTAATACAGTTCTATTTCCTAGTGTGTTGATAATTTTAATTTGAAAATTTGATTTATTTTTAATCTACAAAGTAGTTTTTATTTAAAAAGGGAACAATCTTTTATTACTAAAATCTTATGATCAGTTTAGTTATTTTTATATTAAATTATAAGCAGGCTATCTGAAAAATCAGGATATAGAAATCATATATACATATTTTGAAATATTAGTTTGGTATTTAACATATAAACATGTCAAAACACATCAGTCAGGCCACCAGCGGCCCAGTGGCTGCAGCGGCTGCTCAGGTTCATGGAGGTGAACAGCATTCTTGAGTTCTCGGCTGGAGAAACAGGGTTACTGTAACTGGACGGTGGATGCCAGTTCTTAGGAGTAGTGCTGTCTGTCTGTCTGCCTTTGTCCCAGGTGCGTGCTGGTGAGCAGCTGGCCTCATCTCCAGTGGGCTCCTCAGTTAGGAGGTCAATGCCGGTGTGCTTGTTACTTCACAGAAAGCTGTCCAGGAACAGGAGGGGATGGGACACGCACACTGTGTCCCCAGGACCAGTGGCTTGCAGCAGTGTTTTCCTGTGCTGGCTCAGGTCTTATCCACCACTGTTGCTTTTCCCACTGGAATCCTGTGCCTGCTACTGCACAGTGAAGCTCCCTGGCAGGGCAGGGTCCATGAAAGCACCTTTTGGCAGCACCAGGGAACTGAGCATCTCAAAGGTCAGGCGTAAAAGTAGGTGTTTCGGATGGGAAACACATGCAAGACATATTATGACCTTTAGAGGGTGTGGATTTTTGTTGTCAAAAGCTCTCGAAGGAAATTAAGCCCATGGAGAACAAAAAGGACCTTCATGAGGACTCAGGTAGTAGCTACCTTTCCTAGGAAATAATGGCAGCAAGTTTGGGAACCTTCTCTGACCCCAGCCACTTACATCCAGTTGGAATGATGCCGTGAGGGGCCTGTGTGACAAAGAACTGTTTCAGGGGGGACAGGGTAAGCAGGACCTCAGGCCCTGGGAGACCATTGTCCGCTCCTGTCTGGCAGATGAGTTCCTCCAGCTCTGGTGCTTGGACAATCATGGGCCACATCAGGCATCAGAGATGCAGCTCTGGATCCTGTCCATCCACTGCTGGGCACTCTGTCCATCTTGGGCACAGAAGTTATAGACACGCTTGCTGGTCTTGAGCTACAGAACCAAACGACAGAGGAGCAAATATAAAGCAGGCTGTCTATGGCTTTGGGTGAGTGGCAACTAGTTCATCCTGGGCAGACGTAACTGCCTGTTCTAACATCATCTGTCACCTTGAGGTGGGCTGTGGGGTATTCTAAGGGCCATGCAAAAATAGATGACTACCTAGTCCCGACTAATTCTTAGGATGAAGTCAGTGTCATCAAGTGGGAGGTCATACTCTCCATCCCTGTACGGCTATGATGCTGTTCAACTGAGAAAATGAGCGGAACAGTCCCTTAGAGCTTTCACCGTTTGCTCTGGTGCTGGGTATGAGAGAGGCCAGAGGCACCACCTGGCCCAAGGCCCTCCCCCATCTCCTTCACTCCAGGAAGATGTCAGCTGTCCTCATGTCCACTCTGCCTAACTTTCCTCTCCTCACTCCAAAGTGACTGAGTGGCAGAAGATGAGAAGACAGGCTCTGGGCAGTGTGAAAAGGGAAGTCATGGGTTAGTCTCCACTCACTTCAAAGCCATAAAACCCCCGTCTCCAGTGACTAGCAACTCCTCTGAGGACCTGTAATGTTGGGAGGCGCTGAGACATGCAGGAGAACAAGAAAGATGGACTTACATCAAAGAAAGCCTTGTCACTTGTATACTTTGGGGCTCCCATGCTGGGGCTGGCAGGCATAACCATTTCTACTTCAGCCAGATCGATGTGGCCTTTACAGCTCGTGTCTTCCCCCGAGTCATAGTATCGGAGCTAGGACCAGAGAGACAGACGGGACTCAGAAAGGGGAAATGACATGGCTTTCCACACTGTGTCTGACCACCTTCCTCTGCACTTTGTTTTTCCGTGCTAACTCTGCATGGAATAATACCCTAGCATTAACAACGCTGGCTGTCTCTTACACACGCCTTTAATCCCAGCACTCAGAGCAGGGGCAGGCAGAGCTCTGTGAGTTCAAGGCCAGGCTGGTCTACAGAGCGAGTTCCAGGACAGCCAGGGCTACATACAGAGAAACTCTCTTGAAAAAACAAAAACAATAACAAAATAAATTCCTAGACACTGATAAATCACCTACCTGAAAATGACCAAAGGATTGCAACCAGCAAGGCACAGGATTACAACCAGCAAGGCACACCACCCCTAGCTACAAACATCTGGAGCCTCCCCAGCCTTGTCTGACAAATAAAATTACTGAGAGTCCCCTCTGAGTCTGAGAAATATAGAGTGGCTGGCAGCAATATCCAGCAAGACACTGAGACTCCCATATGCTGTCACTGGGAACAAAACTATTAGAAACAATTTAGTGATGTCGGCTAGGATGAATGTTTGTGTCTGGAGCCATCTCTCTCTCTCCCCTGCTTCCCCACAGGAACAGGAAGTGTTGTGACCTCCATGGGTGCTGCCTTTGTGAGCTCAGCACTGAACACTGGCTCACTAAGTGACAGCATGGCCACGAGATGGGCAAAGGACAAGGAAGGCTTTGGAATGCACAGTAAGCTGGCAAGCAGCAGACAGGCAGTAGAAATGGTGGCAAAGGACATCACAGACAGCTCCTAGCTGCCAGCTCTGTGGCTGTTAGAGCTTTATGAGATGTTTAAATTTGGCACAATAACCATGTATTACTTTGGAATAAGAAGAAATGAAGTATTTTAAAAGCTGAAGAGCTTGCTGGTGAAAGCCTTCTTGGCCTAGCCCTGCTTCCTTCCAGTGTGCACAGCAGGACTGTGATTGGCACTTCCATTCCTGTGGCTCTTGACACCCCCCACCCAGGCATGGAATGAGCACGACTGAATGGAAAAACTAGATATCTTCCATGCTGAAGAAATCCAGAAGATTGGTAAGAATACAAGTATCATTTGATATAATTTTAAATTATAGGAAAATCATGATTTTTCCTATGTTATATTTAGTGGTTCAATGGAAGGTTCTATGATTTCAGGGACACTGCTATTTTAAAGTACAGCTCTAAAAGGGCTTCTATTTGTATTTTGAAAATCTCAATATTCTTAAGGGTCAACAAACAAAAAAACCAACAAAGCCCCTGAACCAGAGGAGAAGGTGGCCCCACACCAGCCTTGCTCTGGAAGGATCCTCTTGATGCTGTCCTACCAGGGTGCTGTCAGGGCACAGACTACAGCAGCAGTTCTCAACCTGTGAGTTGTGACCTCTTTGGGGGTTGCATAGCAGATATTTACATTACGATCCGTAACAGTAGCAAAATTACAGTTCTGAAGTAGCAACAAAAATAATTGTATGGTGGGGGTCACCACAACATGAGGAACTGTATTAAAGGGTGCAGCATTAGGAAGGGGGAGAACCACTGCTTTAGGTCCTTCCTGATACACTCCGCATTTTGACAGCAGCCAGTCAGCCTGAAACACAGGTTTCACTTCTCTTGCAAATGAAGGGTGTTCGGGGCAGAAGGTTTGGGTAAGAGTCCCTCGAGATTACAGGAGCAAAGAGCTGGAAGTCTAACCTGTAGCAGCGAGGACAAACAGTAAAGCATGCCAAGGAGTTCGGAGTTAAGGTCTAATCAATCTAGCCTGCTGTGAATCCCAGGACTGGGTGTGCACATCCATTCCCAATGCTCCCATCTTTGAAGAATAGCACTTCCTTGCTAAATAACCAGTACAGTGAGGTGGGGTGCAAAAAATGGTGGATAAATCTGTCATAACTGGATGTTTTCTGCAGCAAAGATGGACAGCTGTACCCTGGGAGGGAAGGGGGCACCCAGCTTATATGTGCATGCAACAGGCTAAAGCTCCCAGATGCTTCCAGACTTGGGTGTTAAAGAGGAGACATTTACCTTAATCATCAGGGAAATGCAAATCAAAATGACTGAGATACCATCTTACACCTGTAAGAATGGCCATGATCAAAAACACTAATGACAGTCAATGTTGGAGAGGATGTGGAGCAAGGGGAACACTCCTCCAATGTTGGTGGGAGTGGAAACTTGTACAACCACTGTGGAATTCAGTATGGTGGTTTCTCAGAAAATTGGGAATCGATCTACCTCAAGACCCAGCCATACCACTCTTGGGCATATACCCAAGGAATGCTCAATTGTACCACAAGGGCATTTGCTCAGCTATGTTCATAGAATCACTATTTGTAATAGCCAGAACCTGGAAATAACCTAGATGCCCATCAACTGAAGAATGGATTAAGAAAATGTGGTACATATACACAATGGAGTACTACTCGGCAGAGAAAAACAACGACATTGTGAAATTTGCAGGCAAATGGATAGAACTAGAAAATACCATCCTGAGTGAGGTAACCCAGACTCAGAAGGACAAACATGGTATGTACTCACTCATAAGTGGATACTAGACATAAAGCAAAGGATAACCAGACTGCAACCCACAGATCTAGGGAGGCTACCTAGCAGGGAGGACCCTAGGATGACTGTGGTTATAATAAGATTCGGTTTTGCCCAATAACTGGGCATGCTTTAGTGAAACATTTCACTATTAGGATAAGAATTTGTACTGTATCAAGCTGATGAAAGGATATGCTGGCTGTACTTTTAGGAGGTGGGGCTAAAATCTTTTTAGATTATGGATTAGCCCATAGAAAAATGTCTGCCGTAATCAGTGAAGAGGAAGATGAATAGGAATCTCACTTATACAACTTAAGTAAAAGCTCTCTGAACAGATGGAGATAGGTTTCTTCTGTACCCCAGAATCTAATCAATATTTATATGTATAATTCAGCTATTTTTTTGGCTTAAAAAGGCTTATTGGGAAATGTTATCATTTTTACTATTTTCTACAGAGAAAATATTTTTCAGCTCCAAATAAAAAAAAAATAAATTAAAAAAGGAGACATTTATGCATTAAGAGTGCTAGTGTTCTGAACATGCTGGGCTCTGGGTAGAGGCTACTTTAAAATTTCCTTCCACCAATTACTGCCAGGGACATTTTGGGCCTCAGAAGAGCCACCATCTACAAAGGTGAAGCCCTAGGTGAACATGCTGTGTGTGAGAAAGACATAAGAGGGCTTGAGATAAGCCTAGACAGGAGTAGTTTCTTCAGGTCTTACCTGATGTTTTGTTACATCTAAAACAAACCAGCGGGGTTTCCAACCCTTCAGCAAAGCTCCTCTTTTGTACAGCGTTCCTTCAAAGGATCTAGAAGAAAGGGCAACAAGACAGTTTATTCTGACTTCGTTACAGAATCAAACAGACTGCCTTCTATTTGTCAGGTTTCTGTCTTCCTAACGAGAGCTCTCTTAGGAGTTCTGTCCCTAGCCCTTTGGGGAGAGACTGACTCCTTCTGCTGGGACCACCACACTCCCCTGTGTATCTACGAATTCTTGGTTTCCATGCTTTCTGCTATGCTAGGATTGCTGGAACACCAAGGGGAAACAGAGCCGGAAAGAAGTCTGGAGACGCTGGGAGACAGGAGCATGTCTTAGGCATCCTAGTTTATGTGAGTAAACTCCTTTTTCTTTTGCCAGGATGAGTCGGACTTATGTGTGCCACTGAAAAAGTATTACATGACACACATTCACATTCTCTCAAATATTACCCCCCCCCCCAACCCAGAATCATCTAAACAAAGCGTTTAAGAAAAACAAAAACCCACAGAATAAAAGCAAATCCATCTCAAGTCTGACAGGCTCTTTGCTCAGGGCTGGCTGAGGCCGTCAGGACCCAGCAATGTCACCTGTTCTCATCGTTCTTGGATGTGTACTGGCTGTAAAGCGTGGCTGCCCTGTGCTCTACGCCATTGGACGGGGCGATGGTGGCATTCGGATCCTCGCCAGTTCTGTGGTCCAATGGGTGCAGCACAGGTCTCTTCTGATAAGAAGGCATGTTGGTAGACACAAATCCTGGGGACCCCGATGAGTGTCTTTGGGACTGAGAAAGACAGAACAGGGCTAGGACAGTTTCCCAGAAGCTTAGGGATTGACTGATAATTTCATTTATACAAATGTATCTGAGGGTGAAAACTGATAAGTGAGCGAACACATGTCAAACATTTATCCTGTGGGTTTTTTTTTTTTTTTTTTTAAATGGTTTTTCAAGACAGGGTTTCTCTGTGTAGCTTTGCGCCTTTCCTGGAACTTGCTTTGGAGACCAGGCTGGCCTCGAACTCACAGAGATCTGCCTGCTTCTGCCTCCCGAGTGCTGGGATTAAAGGCATGTGCCACCAACATCTGGCTCCTTTTTTTTTTTTTTTTTTTTGGTGAAAAGTAGAAACAACCTAATACCCATTATTTGGGGACTGGTTAAAAAAATAATCAACGGTTATTCCTTTGCAATGGAGCTCTAGACAACAACCAAAATCATGCAAACGAATAGCATGTATGCTAACAAGGCAGGTTTTCAAATATCACATACAATAAATCTCTTATTTCTAGGTTATACATTGTGGGTAACTTTCATCTCTTGGTAACCCTTGTACTGTTATTTTAAAAATATACAGCCTACTTTCATCATTAAAATCTAGAAACAACATTTTTTCTGGGGTAAAAGGCCACAGGTGGATGATGATGCTTTATGCCCAAGTGGCAATAGTTCCTGCACAGCCATGTGAAGGTAAGATGGAGCCCAGAGGCCCTTTCATCAAGGGCCTTCTTCTCAGGCCACTAGTCTCGTCTCTCTTTCCTGAAATGCTCTTCAGAACACTCATGCAGCCTCGCTTCCCTGTGCTGGGCTGGGAGTCAGTCTGCTGTGGCTCTGAGTGGTGGCCCTGCCCGTTAGTAGCTGTGAGACTTCTCTGCATTCCTCCTTGTGCATGAGGTACAAACCGTGCTCACTGTGGACTGCATGTAGGGCTCAGTCCCTGGACATATCATACGCTTGATAACTGTTTCTAATGACAGGAATAGGACTGGGGTTTGAGAAAGAGGAAGCAAACAGAAAAGTAAGTTTGGGAAACAGTAGCTTAGGTTGTCATCTTAGAATATTTCTCTTTATTTGTTTCTCTGGAGCAAACATGGGCCTGGCATTCCCTGTGCTTTGTAGAAGGCCAACAGAGACCACAGTGGCACTGAGATAGAGAACCCGTAATTTCCTCTGGACTCAGTGCCTGAGACATGTGCATTATGTCACTGTGGGGAGTGAGACATTCAGGAAGCATTTGGTCATCTGGAACGTTCTGCATTGAACCCTCAGGGCATGACCCTTCTCCACCATTTTCTCTGGGTCATGGGCTGTGGGCTGCATCTGACCTACCACTTTCCAAAGCTCAGGGGGCTTTGCCAACTCACATGGTCTGTTCTTGGCTCCTCCTTAAGGTCCGTGGTTACTTTATCCCATAGCTGGTGCCATTTCTCAGGAGTCTGGTTCAATTTATGCTCCAATTTTTCAATTTCCTGCAAAGAAATGAAAAGGACAGTTTTGACAGATAACTATTTTACAAAAGGTAGAGTGTGCCTGAGACCCTGGTTTCCTCTGTCCTGGGCCCAGATGAGCAGTGTGGCTAGAGCAGAGCTGGATTTGATGATTTATTAGGACTCAGCAGCGATTTTTTTTTTTTTAAACAGACTGACATAAATAATAAGCCATGGAGTGTGTGTGTGTGTGTGTCTCAGTCACCTTCTTCACTCTTGGACAGCCTGTGGGAAATCTGATGACGAAAGGCCGACTGTGGGCCTATGTCCCAACCCTAATGGCTGAGGCAGAAAAACTTAACTTTGGTGACTCAAACCAGATGTGTAAAGAATGAACTAAGGGATGCTCATGAAAATGATTCCCTCTGACAGGTTCTGAGATAGCCATCATTGCAGCATCATCTTCCTGGCTTGGAAACAGAGGGGACACTTTATCAACTGTCTGACCCACATCAGAACCCAAAGCTGTTCTAGTGGCTATGGCCAGGATGGCTCACTCCAGAATATGTCTTGTAGAAGGTGTCCCAGCAGGCCATCAGCTACCCATATTTCTAACAAAGGGAAGTAAAGCACCCACAAAAGCCAATGCCTAGGCCTAATTCCAACAGCCTAGGCAGGTGATGCTGCTGGGTTTCCATCAGAAGGGAAATTGCTCTGTTTTCTCAGCTGCTTCCTTGTAGCACTTTGTTTTGTTTTTCGAGACAGGGTTTCTCTGTGTAGCTTTGGTGCCTGTCCTGGATCTTACTCTGTAGATCATGCTGGCCTTGAACTCACAGAGATCTGCCTGCCTCTGCCTCCCGAGTGCTGGGATTAAAGGCGTGCACCACTTTTATGGGTATCTTTGCCAACAGTTAAGTGTGGTGCCCACTGCTGCACAGAATCAAGGCTGGATTCTTCAGATTCAGAGTGTTAACTAAGACACAGCCCAAAGTAAGGAAGCCATAATAGATAGAAGTATGCAAGGCAGGCTACGCTGTTTTCTTGGGGCCCTAGTGCCTGTGGGGATGTCTACACATGGCTGACTTACACTGAAAAGTCTGGTGAGGGCATCTGGCTGGCTGCAGCTGATGTCATCATAGCATGGCCACACTGTTCTCCTTTGACTCTGGGGCCCAACTCCGCCAGCTATAACTGACTCCTCAGAGGGAAAAAGCTTGGGGGCCAGCATTGTCCAGTCGTATGAAGGACCTGCAGACAGAGTCTCCTCTGTGTAGTAATCCCACTTCTTGAGACTGGAGACATTTACATTAGGCTTCAGGGCCTGTTTAAAGAGAATTCTGAAATGTAATTTTCTCTCAACCCAAAAGTGCTTACCGCCAGGCCAGCCCCCTACATTTATTTGTACGGTTCAGAGCAAGTTTATAAATTTCACCTAAGTATTTCAAACTTCTACATCAAGAGAGCATTAAATAAAACATGTTTACCCTCCTTCCCCAACAAATGTAACTTCCTAATGATCTGGAAGGTCAGATTCAAATAAAGCGCTCTTGGGTTCCTCATAATTCTATACTATGAAGTAGTGACACAGGGGGAGATGGGTCCCCAGCTCACAGGTCTTGGTTTAACCTCCTCCTCCTACCCTGACCTCGCATGAACATTTGTATATACTCTAGGCCACAAAGCCAAACTTTGCTCATTCCATGTCAGGCAGCTACTTGGTTCCTCTGGGCCCTAGGACTTGGGCAAGTAGCCTGGGTTCAGAACAGGGATGTGGAGTACCCAGAGCAAAGATTAGATGAGGAGAGGCCACCTAAAAATGAGAATTTGGTTTCTTGGTGAAGGTCTCACCAGAGAAAGGTCAGAGTTCTAGTGCATGGCCCAGGGCAGGGACCTCTGCATCCCCTAAGTACTGAAGTTCTGCTTATCAAATCTGCCCAGCCCCCAAGTATTTGATTTATGTACAGTATAAAACCGTTCCCATCTAGTAATTTTATTGATGTTTATGAGACAGTCTTGCTATGCAGTCCAGGCTGGCCTCAAACTTGTGATTCTCCTGCTTCTATCACTCAAGTGGCATGTATATGCCACCACGCTGAGCCCCAGGAGTAATTTAAAAGATGAAGTTATAGGCTGGAGACAGGGTTTAGCTGCTAAGATCTGAGTTCACAGCGCTTGTCAGGCAGTCAAACCTGCCTGTTGCAAGCCTAGGTCATGCAGATGACATGACCAAGCCTTGAGGCCCCGTCCTCTGGCATAAAATGATGTATCTGCCATAAATGTCAGTGCCTCCCGAGGCCCTTCCTCACGTTTACTATATACTAAAGCATTGAAGATTTGTCAGCCACGGCCTGGCATGGTGGCATACCTTTAATTCTACAGAAGTATAACTGCTTTGTTTTGATTGTATTGACATTATCTCTTCTAAGTTTTGGAGACTAGATCCTAGTATTTGCATCAAGTATTTAGTGAACAGTCTTCATTTACATTACAACCCAAACCTATGCCATCTTAAACTTTTAAATACCTTTGGTTTGAAACCTCATCAAATGTTTACATATACTGAAATGAAAAGAAACTTTTATACAAAGCCTTCAGACAATAAGACATGGGTGACTTCTCTCTACCTCTGACTCCACTGGTGAGTATAAGTAATTGAAGAAGATGGGGCTCCGCTTGTGCATCTTGTCAATGCACTCCCAAATACAAACGCCTTTCTTGGCATGCTTGTCACCTTTATCATCAAATAAAGTTCCTGTAAGTAAAAAAATCCATCAAAAGGGAAAGAAATTGAAAGTTTGTCTAAAGTACGAATCACATAGAAGAGGAAAAAGTGAAATATTTCTTAAGTCTCTGAAATCAGCAGCAAATGTGCAGAAATCTTAAAAGCTAACTGCCACCAGAAACAGGGACAAGCAGTGTAGCACAAATCTTAAATGGTCTTATTAATAGAAACAAACCCAAGGCCAGTTACTGGGGTGAATGCTGGAAGATCAGAGAAACAGAACCAGCCACAGCTACCTCACCCTGCTGATTCCTCAGCTGATCTGGTTTCCTTAGACTGGAAGCCTCTGTGTCCTCATCCAGAATGAATCTCAGCAGAACTGCCACTCAAAAGCCTAAAAGCTTAACCAGGCTCTAGTTCCTGGTTTTCATGCCTTAAATACCTTTTTGCTTCCTGCCATCACTTCCTGGGATTAAAGGCTCTTGTTTCCACGCCTGGCTGTTTCCAGTGTGGCCTTGAACTCACACAGATCCAGGCAGATCTCTGCCTCTGGAATGCTAGGATTAAAGGTGTGAGCGCCACCATTTTCTGGTCTATCTAGTGGCTGTTCTGTTTTCTGACCCCAGATAAGTTTATTAGGGTGTGCAATATTTTGGGGAACACAATATTTATACACAAGCAGGTCAAGCCTTCGGGAAATGTGGGATAGGTTCTTGGCAGGGCTGTCTTACTCATATCCTGCTTCTAAATGTATAGCCACAAAGGAGGCAGGGTACACATTTCTTAAGAGAAAATGGACTTAATTAACTGATGCAGCTCAGTTGAAAATACAATTTTATGCTTCTTTAAAAAAGTTGTTTATGAGGGTTGGGGATTTAGCTCAGTGGTAGAGCACTTGCCTAGCAAGTGCAAGGCCCTGGGTTCAATCCTCAGCTCAAAAAAAAAAAAAATTGTTTATTATGGAACTCACTGAACATCGTGGACTCAGAGCTGCTGGATCGGTCCAAGGTGGCAGAGGTGGAGGAAACACTCAAGAGACTTCAAAGCCAGAAAGGAATGCAGGTAATCATCATGGTGAACATGGAAAGAATTCCTATCAAGAGCACCATGGACTATTCCACTACAACACAATATGTCAACTTCATGCACAACTTCATCTTGAAGGCATGGAGCACAGTGCGTGAAATTGACCCCCAGAATGATCTAACCTTCCTTTGAATTTACTCCAAGAAAAATGAAATTATGGTTGCACCAGATAGACTATTTCCTGATTGTGATTCAGAATCCAACTGAATAACCAAATAAACCACTGTCTCAGCTTCTGTTTCATTAATTTAAGGTCCTCCAGAATAATAGTGTTAATCATGTCAGTGGGCACAGGGTGGTTGCCCAAGAGCCCATATAGTCCTTGCCATTGATCAATGGTAGCTCTGCCCACCCCAACAAGGAGTGTCTCTGGTGATCCAGTCAGTTCTCATTTCCAGGCTTTGGAGTAAGAGCTGATAAGTGCACACACAGCTTCCTTCTGACCTTCAGTTCACTTTGTCACCCTTGGAAAGCCTGTTTTTTTCTTTAACTAAAAAAAAAAACTTGTTTATTATGAAGCAACTGAAAGCATATTCTTGGTTAAAAGTTTACTTGTACTATAGATGACAGTTACAGAAACTCTGAAAGACATAGGGTGTGTTCTGTTTCCTTGAGTGATTACATGAACTTCGATTCTGATACCAACTCCTCCCTCCCCCAGGGTCTCTCTGTGTACCCCTGGCTGTCCTGGAACTCACTCTGTGGATCAGGCTGGCCTTGAACTCAGAGTCACCTGCCTCTGTCTCCCTATGGACCACCATGCCTGGCTGCATATTCTGTGTTCTTAATGGAGCTGGGGGTTTGAATATGCTAGGGTGAGGCAAGAGCAAGTCCTGGAAAGGCACTGCTACTTTGCTTTGTATGAAGTGATCCTGTTAAGAGTTAACTTTTTCCCACAAAAGACTGCCTCAGGCCCAAGGCTGTACAAAGTCCTATAACCTACAGGCCCCAAGAATAACTGTTTCCTTTCTGTATTTTTCTTCTTTCTCTCTCACAGCTTCACTAGGGAAGAAGCACCCTGGAGGCTGTGACAGACTTTAGACAGGAGAATGAGGGAGGGTACAAGAGGTAGCCCTCTATGTCTTAGGACACACTTTTCCATCTGGTGTTACCCAGTGACTGGAACCATGGACAATGAACTTTTCTTACACTATCCAGTTGACTGCCTTAGAGTAACATGTACATACACAGGAACAATTTAAATTTAAACATTTGAAAAATACTTGCACCATCAGACACTATCATTAAGTCCTATTAAAGTCCAATTCTAAAGCAGTAATATACTCTTCCAGTGGAGAGTTTCTGATGAAACCCAGACAGTTATGACTGAAGTCCATCAGCAGTGGTTGAGAGTCCTTTTCTCTAATTGTTGACCTTGGCAGGTAGAGGATAGTTCCCACAGTCTGCCCAGCAGGGGCAGATTCCAATTAGGCAACCCAGACTGGACTGGCATATAAATTAAACCAGGCTAGGTGGTGAGTACCCCTTGGGTCCAGAGAGGGGTTTGGATAGGCCCTTTAGTAATGACATTCTAAGTGGTTTATGAAAAATGTGGAAGACACAGGATGAAAATCATTTCACTCTGTCAACAGGCTTAGTAAAATATTCTCTTACCTGATTTCTTTAAATCTTTTTGTTTAAGCTTTTAGATCACAGATGGGACCGAAAGCCTCGGCCAGTTTCCAGCTGAGGACACTGAGGCTGAGGGATGAAACTGTTCACCACTGTCACACTTTCTGACTTAGTTTGATGCGCTCTCTACTGATCAGTGGAGCACTTAACCTTGGCAACATGGTAGAATCACCTGGGAGCTTTAAAAAGTTCTGGTTGCCTAGGCCCCACCCTCAAGTTCTGATTCAGCTGGCTGGAGGCGCTGCCTGGATGTCCCCAGATAATTCTAGTCCATCTGAGAAGTGCTGCACCAGATTCTGGTGTTCCTCTAACTAGAGTCATCATCTGGCACAGCAGGAACCTTGGGCTTTGGCCACACTCACATGGAGTGAAGGTAATTTGCTGACCAGCTTTGTATTTCTCTGACAGCCACATATGCATATAATGTACTTTTAGTAACACTGAATGACACTGTCATACTCAGTTGGCTGAAGACTAGATACAGACAGCTGTCACCAGCTCTACTTAAGGCACTGTTTCTGATTGTGATATGAGGTATGACAAAGGTCTGGCCAGTATTTTTTCCTTCACCCACAGTGAAATATCACAGCAGACACTTGAACAACATGACTTGGAAGTAGCACTTGGTTTCAGATTTTAAACGGACATCACTGGTAAGGCTTTAGTTGTGAAGGACCCTCTTTCTAAATACTCTGTGACAGATGATGTAATTGAGAATACTGACTGTGTTGTACTTTAATTCCCCACCTCCTGAGTGCTAGAATTATAGGCATGTAGCACCATGCTCGGTTTATGTGATGCAGATGACGGTACCCAGGGCTCTGAGCATTCTATCTAGGCAAGTACTCTTCAATCAAGCCCCCTGGAACAAGTGCTGACTTTTTTTTTTTTTTTTGAATTGTTCTAACAATAATTTGTTGTGCATATCTCCCTGTTTTCCTAACAACAACCCCCTGGGAAATGTTTTCATGTTTTTTTTTCAGAATCTATTAGAAACTGTGATAATGGTAGTGATGCCTACAATTTCTCCAGTGCTTATTACATGCTAACAACTATGCTGAGAAATTGCCCACTGCTTCTTCCTGTGGTCACTACAGTCCTACTGTACCCCATCACTGTCCCCACATTACAGAGAGGGTCCTAACCCCTGCAAAGTGCAGCTGGTAACTGGTAGTGCTAGAATTTCCCTTTGGTATCTGTTTGGTTTGGAGCCTTTGCAGGAAGGTCCCTTTCTATCAGAGTGGCCATGAATGGAAATATTATGAATTAAACACGTCTCCTACATAGTGGCAGCACTTGGAGGTGTCAACAGTGAGCGGTTCTAACTTTCTACAGGCAGGAGACTGTAATGAGCACTCTGCTGTAACTAACGGCTGAGAGCACTGCCCCGGAACCGGGCAGTTACTCGGGTCGCTCTGCACTCCAGTCTTATTTGGGATCAGTTACATTATCGACATCTTCACTGAAAACATGCAAAACTAACAAAAAGAGATAAATAGGGGCATATAAATACATACCATGCTCCAATCTTTCATAGTCTGAATCCAGAAGAAACGTTTTAAAGCGATTAGACACATAGTGGAAAGCCAAGAACTTCAGGTAATAGAGATTGAACTCAAACTCAGCTGGATACTGGTTGTGAACCTGAAACACACACGGAGAGTAAGGTCAACAGAAAGTAAAAGGCACAGAACACTTATCTGAAGTACGATGGAGACCTCTAGCCATTCAACTGACAAATGCTCAAACGTCTGTTAATCCACCAGTCAAAGAGAACACTACCACAATTTAAAGCCTTTTTTTTTTTTTTTTTTTTTTAAGGATTTATTATGTATAGAGTGTTCTGCCTGCATGTATGCCTGCAGGCCAGAAGAAGGCGCCAGATCTCATTACAGATGGCTGTGAGCCACCATGTGGTTGCTGGGAATTGAACTCAGGACCTCTGGAAGAACAGTCAGTGATCTTAACCTCTGAGCCATCTCTCCAGCCCTTAAAGCCAAATTTGAAGCAAGCTTTAATTAAAAACTGGCCAGGTCCTCAGGAAATGGTGATGAGTCACATTTTGCAGAAATTTAAAAAGACAGCCCTATAAGGCCACCATATTTCCCATCAGGTTTACTGAGGCAAACATATATCCTGATGGATTTCCTGCCTGTATACCTCCTGCCTACATCCAATCAGGGGCAAGCATACATCCTCATACATCCTGATGTGTTTCCTGTCTATGTACCTCCCATCAAGCACATCCGTGCAGTTGAGACAGACTTGTTTAAGGGAACAAAGAACATGTGGCTTGTTCTCTCCCATAAACAACAGGCTCCAGCATTTCAGGAACTGTCTGTTCTTGGGCAAGGGGCTTACAGGTTAGAGTCAGTTTTCTTCATGGATCTCTCAGGCTCAGTAATTAAAACTTAAAACATAACTTTGGCTCTCACACCTCTACCACTAACAAAGATGGGAAGGAGCAGGTATTCTGAGCACCTACTGTGTATGACACTAGACTAGGGGTTTCTTAATTTTCACAACACACAAGATAAGCCTTATTATTCTCAGTTTACATGTGAGGAGGCTTAGGTCAGCAACACTATTCAATAGTAACTATTAGGGCCAAATTTGAATACTGCATTGTTTGGCTCCATTCACAACATTACACTGTGCAAAAAATTTGACAGATAAATTAACATAATTTGTGGCTTTTGTTTTGTGGCATAACAGTGTGAAACACAAAACTGTACTTAGGGAAGTTTGGAAAGCACAGAATAGGAAGAAGTAGGGCTTAAAGGACAACAAGGGACACTTTCTGGGCAAGAGATTTGTGGATTTGTCTGAAGGCAGTTCAGAAGGAGCCAATAGGAAGACAACATTTTAGAAAGAACTACCAGAACAATTTACAGCCAAGAATGAGAGTCTAGGGCTCAGATACCAGGAAGTATTAGAAAAGAGGGATAGGGCTGTAGACAGAGATCCTTTCTGTTAGGCACAGTGACTCAAGCCCTTAACCAATGTTAGTCCCCACTGCACAGCAGCCTGCCTCAGTTGCGGACGCAGTTACGTCATCCCCTGTCACTATGTGCACTCCTAAAAGTGCCCGCCAGGCACAGTAGTCTCTCTTCCTCGTTTGTCTTTCTTGTCTCTTGCTTCTCTTCTTGCCTGTTCTGTCTGTCTACCTCTCTCACACAGCCTTTTGCTCTCTACCTCCCGCTCCCCCAGTAAACCTCTGGCACTAACTCTGTTTCACGTGGCCTGTTTGCTTAGTGGCATGCCTTGGCAGGGCCTACCGAACGGTACCCACTTTGCCTTTTTTTCTTTAATCCTTTCAACTAACACTTGGGAAGTAGAGACAGGAGGACCATGAGTTCAATGTTGGCCTTGCTTACAGGAGACACAGTCTAGAAGAAAAATCCCTTCAGATGCTAAAGGAAAGGGGAGGAATGTGTGTCTTTTAACATTTTTCCCCCTTGGTGTTTTGAGACAGGAATTTAACACAGCAGCCCAATCTGGTCTGGAATTCATTAGGTAGCATGGGGATGGGGGTTGGGGAGCTGGGCCTGAACCTGCTGGGCTCCTCCTGTCTTAGCTTCTAATATGCTGAGCCACCAGACCCAATTGTCACCTTATTTTTGTCAATTCATCGGCAAGGTCCTAGACAAAGGAATATGGAGGATTGGGGGAGGAGGAAATGCAGGGCAAGACTTGATTGTTTGACTGGTTACAGCACATTTTACAGTCTCTGTGGAGCCATCTTATATGGCTGAAGGCAGGCTGATGACTTGTGACATGCCCTAGTTTTCCAGGTAGTTCCACCTACCCAACCACCCAGGCAAGGTCTCTCTGTATATCCTGGCCATCCTAGAACTCACACTATAGACCAGGCTGGCCTTGAACTTGGAAATCTGCTTGCTTCTGCCTCCCAAGTGCTGGGATTAAAGGGGTGAGCCATCACTGCCTAGTTAGTGCTGCTCAGTGTTAAGAGCAGCTACAGAATTTTGCCTGGTCAAGATAAGTTTCAGTCATAACTATATTTGCTAAAAGCTGTTTCTAACGAGTATTACAGGTAGCCTGTCTGAAGGTCAGCTTTTAGGGCTGAAGAGATGGTACAACTGAGTTCAGATCCCTAGCACCCACTTAAAGAGCTGGGAATGGCAAAACATGCTGTAAGCCCAGCACTGGGGATGGGTAAGGACAGGGGACTCCCTAGGGTTTAGTAGCTAGCAAGCCTAGACAAGAGGGAGCTTCCAGGTTTGGTGAGATCCTGTCTAAATGGCTAACAAAATAAGGTAGAGGAGCCATTGAGGATGATACTGTGACATCACTCTCTATCCCCCACATGCACTTGCATGTATCTAGGTGAGCACACCTAGATACACTCATGCATGCATACACACACACACACACACACACACTAAATACAGCCTTTCTCCCCATGTTTAATTTGGATAGACACAGACTTGGTTAGCTGAACTAAGCAGGTGTGTGTGCAATATGCTGACTGCTCGTAAGAAACCAATGGGAATTTTAAGTCATGATCTAGATTTTAAATCTAGTAACTACTTGTGCCTGGAGAGGTCAAAGATTCAAGAGGAGAACAGATTACTGCCAGTTTCCCAAACCAGTATAATTTCAAACTCTTTCCTCCAAATTTATTCTTATACCCACAAGCAAGTGTAGTTTTAACCGCTCATCAAACTAGCTTCTTTTTGCAACAGATGAAGACTATTACAGGGACTAAGTGACTATGGGTGCCTAACCTCCAATGACAGACACATCTTCAAGGTAACTCCTACACCTCAGGCTCAGGGACACTGGAGGAAAGGAGGCTACAGAGGTATAAGAGCCAGAGGCCTGGGATACCTGACGTTAGATAGTGTCCTCTAGACATGAACGACACTCTCAATATGGTTGTCTGAACAAGACCAGCATGACACCACCAGCTGACAAGCCACTACCAATGGGAAATTCCACACAGTTCAACACCTAGATGAAGTGCTACAGGGGGACAATGGCTGCTAAGAGGGGACGAGTCCATTTTCTCCAGGGATGAGCTCCCACACAGGCTGTCTAATCCCAAGTGGTCAACCCTGGACATGTGTACACATAAGCAAAGCTAAATGGACACAATAAGATCACACACACACACACACACACACACACACACACACACACACGTGTATATATCGACAATAATTGAAGAGATCAAGAATTTGGGAGGGAGAGACAAGGGAGGAGTCGGAGGGCTGGGAGTGATGTAGATGCAGTATTTATGAAGCTACCAAAACCCCCACCTATTAAAAATAAAATTATAAAAAGTTTATCATCTGGTTAGACCCCCAGTTTTCTGTAATACGTTCTCTCCCCCTCCACTCAGTATTTTTCTTACTGTATTTTTGATTGAACTAAATGTTTACCTTATTAAGTGATATTAAAAATAGAAGGTACATTGAAAGTGTCTGAAGCATACATAGTAGGCCTGCACACTATGGTGCCTCTTCCTCGACATGTTCTGAATAATGGGGAGTGTGGCTCCTCTAGCCTTTTAGAACTGTAAGCACTTGTAGAAAGTATGAGTTTTCTCATTAGTAAAATAAAGGAACTAGACCCCATGCATTTCCTGTGACTATAGTATAAGAACAACTAATTAGAAAGACTAAGAATAGTTGAACAGTTTAAAGTTATAATGAAATAAAACTCAAGACTAACAACATTATTTTATAGCATTATCTCTGGACATGAAAATAAGTTTCTCTGGCCTGTTGTGTTGGTACTCACCTTTAATCCCAGCACTTAAGAGACAGAGGCAGATGGATCTCTTGGGAGTTCCAGGCTAGCCAAGGCTACATAGTGAGACCTTGTCTTTAAAAAAAAAAAAAAAAAGTTAATCTAAGTGATATTAGATTTAGTAATATTTTCTTCCATTTCTGTAATGGAAAATAAATTACAAAAACATTTCCCCCTCTTGCTTTGTTAGGTGTTTGCCAACTATGTCCTAATACAGCAATCATCATTCAAATGTTTGCATTTGGGGGGCGTGTTAAAGAGACAGGGTCTCACTTTGCAACTCTGGCTGTCTTAGTCACCATATAAAGCAGGCTGGCCTCAAACTCAGAGATCCACCTGCCTCTGGCTCTCAAGTGTGGGACTAAAGGTGTGTGCCACCACGCCTGGCCTTTTTTCCTCTTCTGGTGGTGCTGGTGACTGAATCCAGGGCCTGCAGAGAGCAGGCGGGCACTGCCCCACTGAGCAACATTCCCACAACCAGCCCTCCTAGTCCTCAAGCAGTGTTCAGACTTCAGGTTTCCTCCCTGACCTGTCCTTTGATGTCATGTAGTTTTCTAGTTCAAGCTGCTGGTTTAGAACCAGTACACACACTGAGAGCTAGTGACTTATAGAGTAGGACAGCCAGACAGTGAAGGAGACAAGCAAGACTGTGGTGGCCCACAGAGGCTCCCTAGTAAGGCCTTACTCAAGGTCAGAAAGTCTGAGCTTGTTTTGCCCAGAAGGACTGCATGATGGAATGATTTGGTCAATGGTGTGGTTACCAGGTGTTTTAAAGGGTCTACACTTGTTGATACTTTATACCTCTACCTTGAAAGGGGGGAAGATCTTTTGCCCCTCCCCTTGCTGATGTATAAAAAGCCCATCATGAATAGTTGAGGCAACTGGGTATTGACCCAGGGCCCTCCCAAAGCTATACTGTATCTTTCTTGTTGTCTCCGTCTATATTTCTATCTAATACTTCCTCATTCCTCTCTCCCCCTTCCAAGAACCCTTCAACAGGTCAGAGCTGGACTCCTGCACAAGATGAGGATGGAACCTGACTCTATCATCTGAAAGTCTTGGGGAGGCAGAGACTTCAGTATGCTCAGATGGGGTAGGCTATAAAGACAAACTACTCCAGCAAACATGGGAATAAACCTTCAGCGGTCACAGGCCAATCCAGGCTCACCATTTCCAGAGGAAGAAAGATTCAGGCCTCTACTAAGGATCTAGTCCACAAAGAAGTTTGAAGGACATTTTAATGCTTCTCTTAATGACTATTTTCTTTAGAATCCACCTGCTTCGCACATGTGTGAACTCTTTCCTAACTATTCTGATATTTAATATGCTTAGGAACAGAATCTGGAACCCCCCCCCCCCCAAGAAACCATTGGTTTGCTCCTTATCACGATGGATGAAGCTGTGGTTAGCAGAGCTCTCTAAGGACAGAAGTGCCCATTTCACTTATTTATGCAGATGGGATCTGTCTGCCTTATGTCACTAAGCACAACTGTCTGATCCATGCTGCTTAGTTATCCGTTCATGTTTCTTTTATTACAGATAGTATTCCACTGTATTAATGTGCCACACCTTACTCCCTGTTGGTAGACATGGAGCTTTTCTATGATTTTGGCTACTGTATATAAAGCTGCTATGAAGAGGTATGCTACAAGTGTGTATGTAGACTGAAGCTTTTGTCTTTCTTGTGAACTGCTGAGAATGAAAGGATGAGTTGAAGGTGAACTGTGGTGATGTTCATTTCTAACATGGCAATCAATTAATCTCCTGTCTTCTTTTCCCTGTGGTCAGCCTAGCTAGGGGTTCATCAATTTTACTGATCTCAAAGAACATTTTGGGCTTCATGAATATTTTTTATTATTGATCATATGATTTTCAGAGCATAGGGCAAGTATGCATCAAACAACTTAACTTTGTATGTAGTGTTTAGAATGATAGGCATGTCAGTCAGTAAACTAATTCTACTGAATCTTGTAGGTTTGTCTCAGGTATCATTTAAATACTCTTTAAACAATTATCTTGTATTTACATTGCTAAAGATTCAAAGTACAGAGTTAAAGGACTGAACTGTAGGCATTTTAGTTTTATTTTCCACTTGGAGTAAAACCTGGCAGCTTCACTTATATAAATAAGAATTGAATCTGAGATGGAATTTAGAAAAATATATTTATAGAATTATTCTACCATATTTGTTCATATGCCATTAGGTTCTTTGTAAAACTTAAGACCCATAAAAAATCTACAAGTCAAATCACAGGTAATATCAGCACCTTGAAAATATGCTGCAACAAACCTGGATTCTGCTCTTAGATGTGAAGAGATATTAAACTAGAGTGTGCAGTGGACTATGTGAGACCTATGGGCTAAGACATACTGATGACAAATAAGTAGCTGACAATAACTTGTGACCTCACAAAGTAAGATTCAGGAAGGACTAACAGTGTATTTTGTACTATGCTAGTCCTTCATATATGACTTTAAAACTCATGATATTAAAGACAATGGAGAATTGCTTTGTTTTATGTGAAGTTTGCCAATTTTCAGTTGAGTAGGAAGCAGGCAACATTCTTGAATCTACCATGCAGCCATCAGTTACAGCTATTTTACCAGGATACATGGCTGAGTTTTAGAGTGACCAATGTCTGGGGGCAGCTGAACTGATCCCATGTGAGGTCACAAGAAAGAAACATGTCTTAAATGGGCAAAATAGGTTTTGATTTAGGTTAGGACCTTCACTGTGTTGGCATATAATAACTGTGAGGAGAAACACCACCACATCAGGTCAGAGTGAGCCAATTCACAATGTTAATAAATAAACTTTGAGGCACAGTCATCACTGTTAGGTTCTCAAAGTGGGACATAATGAAAAGGTTCTGGGATATGCTCAGGATTACTCAATACTGAAACTAAAAGGATCATTTCTTATACTTCACATTTTCCCCTTTGGTACTATGTTTTAAAAAAATAATAATTAAAAAATATATCTAGTGTGGGTTTTTTCCCCCCCAGGTGTGACAGGGAAGGACAGTTCAGAGTTTCCTCCATCTTGTATTCTTGCTGAGGCCATTTTAGGTTTAATTAGAATTTGATCTCATTGATGGAGACTCCCATGGAAAATTACCCAACTTTATTCTAGGGATCTGAGGTCAAGATGCCCCAGGTAACCAACCCTAGTTTTTGTTAAACTTCCTGCTTGTGCAAACCTCCCCTTCCAGCTAACAGCTCATTTTAGCTTCTGTTAAACTGCTTGCTTACACAAAACACATCCCTGTATCTGCGGAGTGATATACCAGGATGTGTTTTTTGTCTTATAAAAACCCCTTGCTCTAAATGCTCAGGGCTACACTTTGGTCCTGAATACTTGAGTGCAGTTCCAGCTGGCTGGAATAAAGACTTTCAATTGGCTATAAACTGCTGTCAGAGGTAATTTTTGGTGGGCTCATGTGCCAGTGTTTCTATGTGGTGAACAGAGGACAATGTATAGGAGTAGGTGCTCTCTTACCATATGGGTTCTTGGGACTAAACTCAGGTTCTCAGGCTTGGTAGGAAGCAGCTTTAACCTCTGAGCCATTTTGCTGGTCCTGGTATTGTGTTTTAAAAATAAATTTTAGGTAAAAATTTCATTTTTATTTTTTGGATATATTTTCCTTTTGAAAGATTTGGCTCAGTTATTTCAAGGAAAGGAAGTATCCTGTCATGATATCACTTCAGTTAGGCCAATTACTTTTAGAAGTAAAAAAAAAAATCTGCAGATGTTGCTATTATGAAACAGTGACCTAGCATCTACACTTCATCTGACACCTGGATATACTGGCATAAACAATGGCTTTTTATATGATGAGGAATTTCTAATTTAAGAACGGTGCTTCATCTGTTTTCTTTGTAACTTTGTTAGTACTAATAGACACAACTGGGCATATGTCCATGAACTGCCTTTGCTTTCAGTGTGTTATAAATGGTTAAATAAGCAGCTGACACATTCTACCCAGGGAAGGTTTTGCTTGCGGCTGTGAAATTTTGAACTTATTTTTGTACTGTTATCGGGTCTGCCTCTGTTTTGTGTCCCCAAGAGTCTGAAGAAAGCATTTAATTACCAAATTAAAATTATTTGGTAAAAGGGGCATGTATTTTTTGTTTATTTGTTTTTTGAGACAGGGTTTCTCTGTGTAGCTTTGGCCTTTCCTGGAACTCACTTGGTAGCCCAGGCTGGCCTTGAACTCACAGAGATCCGCCTGCCTCTGTCTCCCGGGTGCTGGGATTAAAGGCGTGCGCTAAAAGGGGCATGTAAAACACTAGTATTCACTTGAAAGGCATTCAAAGAAGGCATTTTCTAATGCCTCAGATCAGTGTAGATGACGAAACACTACCTTATAATTAACTCAGCAAGAGTCAGAAGCACTACTTGTTAACTCCTTAGATTCCTATTTTTTTCAAATGATTTTATCTCTTTTTGAGATAAAATATTTGCTTTAACCAAGTTGACACCTATCATGGTCAAGCCCCTAAAGTGTCACAGTTAAGGTCACAGGTACCCTTTGTCATGGCTTGTCTACACTCAGGTGAGTATGTAAGAGGTATTATATTAAAGGCAGGTTCAGGCAAATGAAAAAAAATTAGTTGAAAAATTGTAACTGACACAGCTAGTACAGTACTCCAATCTTCAGACCTCGAACGTTACATTCTCTTGGTCATGGGGCCTTCACTTGCAAACAAGTGTGCTTTCTTTAAGAGTTGGCTCTGATTTTCGTTTGGGGCCAAGCAGGTCATACACAACATTTGATTTTTACCTATTTAGAAAAACAGATATGAGAAGTTTAACTTTTATGCCAGGTTGTTTTAGCAACCATATTTTGAAAATTTAGCATTTATTATAATTTATCCTAAAGCTAGCAGGCATATAATTTATATCTCTTTGTAATTTATGTTAAACTGATTAATTTTGCTTAAGGAACTCAAAGACTATAGGTTACCTCCTACAGGCTGCATCCTCAGGCTTTACCCTCAACAATAAAACAGAACTGCATTCTAAGCAAGGACTATTGTATGTGGGATTCAATGATGTTCCCTTGTGAGGATAGTGTATTTTATATATTCATGGATCAGGAATGACGTTCTTACTAACACTGCTTAGCTACACAAAATTTGGTAAGATGAACACAGAGCTTTAACACATTTAGCAGTTATTTAACTTAAGCTAAATTTAGCTACAAAAAAAATCATTCCTCTGAAATATTCCCCCATTAAAGGAAAAGAAAGATTTTTTTTCCCCCTTAAAGTTACAGCTTTACTATATAGCCATGGCTGGCCTGGAATAACTTGAGGGTATCCTTTTGCCTCTGTCTTCTGAATGCTGGGATTACAGAGGGTATATTACTGTGCCTGGCTAGTAAAGAATTTTTAAAGGTAGGTAAAACAAAACACCCCAAAAAGGAATGGGGAGAGAAGGACAGCATAGTAACAAGCCAGAACCAATTCAGCAGCATGCTGAAGAGGAGGAGACTGGAGGGAGTGTGGCAGTGGCTGGCAGAGGGAAGCTGTAGTGGGAAGTCTGCAGAAGGAAACTGATTTCAGACTCTAACAAACCTGCTGAGGACACAGAGAAGCCCCCAGACACAGTGCCTAAGGTGGCCAGACCCCAGAGTCCTCTCCTGCCTTATGTTGTCGGGACAACTCTTTTCAGAGTAAGGAAGAGATTGTATGGTTAGTTTCTGGAAAAAACATACTAGACAAATCCCAAACTTGAGAATACTAGACACAATTTAGTTAGTGAAGAGACTTGACTGAAAATAGCATGGGAAAGTAACAGTCTATCTCCTGAAATGGAATGTCATGGGTCCATTTTCTGCCCAAATGCTAGTGACAGCCAAGTTCCCCAGCCTGCCCGGTCACAGCTTTACAGATCTTTGATGGAAGACTGCTGCTGTTTCTTTTTTCTGAACACCAATGTGCTGAGGTATTACACTTAGCATAACTTTTTCCTATTTAAGTAAACATTACATAAAGTTTCTTTAAATTCCCCAGTGTAATCATCAGTTTAACTAGTTTTAGTCATGATACATATGATTCAACCCCATTGAAATTGGGATACAGGGCTGGAGAGAGGCTCAGAGATTAAGAGCACTGACTGCTCTTCCAGAGGTTCTGAGTTCAATTCCCAGTAACCATATGGTGGCTCACAACCATCTGTAATGAGATCTGGCGCCCTCTTCTGTATACATAATAAATAAATCTTTAGAAATTGGGATACAGAGTAGTTCTCAACCCTTGTACCTACCTAGTAGAGAGCTAAGAGACTCGCCTTTCTCTCCTGGCTTCAGGTAAGCACAGCTGACCCCAAACATCTCCCTTATCTATTTGCCCAAAGGGATACAAATAAAAGGGTAATATTCAGAGAACACACATGCTATTTCTTGCAAAGAGTTTCAAAGTGTAAGCTCCCCCCTGTTACCAGTGCTCCACGTCCTGCTTGGCAGGTGGGTGAAGACCATGGTACAAGGGCTTTTTAGCTCAGTGGCTAAAAAAAAAGAGAAGAGAGAAATCAGACACAACCCTGTGCGTGTGGGGAAGGGAGATGGAAAATCACTGCTTACAGAGTGTCTGCTGGGTGGTAAAACATTCTTAAAACTGGTGATAGTTTTGCAACTCTGTGAATGTCCTAAAAATGGAACTTTACATTTAAAATAGGTTAAATGTATGATATATAAATGAGAATTCAATACAGCTATTATTTTAAAAAGCAAATGATTAACATAATAAAAACAAACAAAACAAAATATAGTCATTTGCCAATTTGGGCTTTCAGAAGACTTACTTTCAATTCTGAAACCATCTCCACCTTTCCTCCCAGGCATCTTGGAGTCTCACCGCCATTTTTGACATGGGAGAACCTGTTTGTCTACCCAGGGTGATGATGCAGAAGAAACAAGGCATCTGAACATTTAGTGCCACCTTGTTCTTCATCTCAGTCCTGAGCCAGGACCCAGCGGGGGAGTCTAACTGCCATGCCTAGGAAGGTGTAGAGAGTTGGGACTATTTACCCCCTTTCTCTCACTGCATTTGACTAGGTTACATGGTAGGGCCTCTTGTCAGCTGCAGTTTGGTTACTTCAATGAACTAAGCATGGCTCTCAATCCCATCAGCCTGCCTGACTGGACCCTACTTAGTTTTTCGAGAGATGGGGTTCTAACTCTTGTGCCCACGCATGTGGTAGAGCCTACCCAAACTGGGAAGACCATATGTGGCATTTCAGGGCATGTCACACATAGGGACTTTTGCTGTTTAGCCACATTTTGGGGAACATGCCTAACTTCTCTTCTTTGGAGATGGTAATTTAGAGTGCTGGCTCCCTTACCTGGAGGCTAGCTCAAGAGCTAGCTCAACATTTCAAATTTCAGAAACTGGAATTTTCGTCTCCACTCTCAGCATGTCCTATGACTGAGCTGTGGCAGCAGTTGCCAAGCACGGTGTGTTCTTCAGGTCAAGTCACTCTCATCTTGCTTCACTTACCTGGTGCACGCAGTCTAAGAACTGCAAGAAGATGGGAGCAAAACCGCTGCCCTGAGAGTTAAGGGCCAAGCTGCTGCGCTGGCTAAATTTATGACCAAAAGAGAGCCATTCTTTTTCAACCAGCATCCGGAAGCCTTCAATTGTCCTGTAGAATGGATCGCTGAGCAACTGCACCAGGGATGTCACCTAGGTCAAGAGCAGGCAGAAGACTTCATTAATTTTAGGCCTAAAAAAGTCTTGTTGAAATTCCTTTTGATGATAGCTAATTCACAAACAAAGTTACCTGAACAGCAAATATGTTGACTAACTGCTTCAGGATGCACAATCAAATGAATTTATATAATTTTCCAGTAAAAACAAAAACCCAAATTCACTTTGGCTACATGCTTTCTTTCAGAGAATAAGATTCTGATCCTTAACTGGTTAGTTTGTTGAGTATGATACTAGGCAATCAGTTCAAACCTATTCTACTCTTTGGCAGGAGTAGGTTAATGTATTAATATCACTGATATTCACATAATTTTTTTCTCATTCTGGAGTAAACACAGGCTGAGAGAGAGAGAGAGAGAGAGAGAGAGAGAGAGAGAGAGAGAGAGAGAGAGAGAAGAGGAGAGGAGAGGAGAGGAGAGGAGAGGAGAGGAGAGGAGAGGAGAGGAGAGGAGAGGAGAGGAGAGGAGAGGAGAGAAGAGAAGAGAGGGAAGAGAGAAGAGAGAGGGAAGGAGGGAGGGAGAGGGGGGGGGGGAGAGAGACAGACAGAGACAGAGAAAGGATGGAGGAAAGCCAAGAAGAGTAGTCCACATCTCATCCTGTTGGTTAAGGCCTCTAGCTGCAAGCTTTTGTAGTATACCTAAGGTGAGGATGTTTGGTGCTTGGCCCAAAGCTATGTAGGGCAGTGCTGCCTGATGGTTTGCAGGGCTGGTCAGCAGAGGACTTTCTCTGTCCATAAACATATTAATCATTATAGAAAATAACCCCAAAGGTAAAAACTACACTGAGATACAAACACAAAATGTAGTAGGAAAATATGGTTTACTTGTGCAGTGATGTCCCAGCCTTCTTCTAGACACACCAAAACTGAAGACCCATTCTCAAGTACTTCTGATACAACCACAGCCAGCTGCATTAGCCTGTGAAGCTAAGAAAGAAAAGAAGGCAAAATTAGAACGAGCACTTTGTCTTTTCTTTTTTTTTTTTTAGTTTGAGAATTGTACTTTTTAGACTTATCACAGTTTGCATAATATAGAATGACAATAAGAATTATTCATTTATATGTGTGTGTATGTCTGTACGCGCAGTCATGTGTGTTCTGTGGAGGTCAGAGTACGATTCTTGGGAGTCAGTTCTTGTTACCCTGTAGGCTCAGGAGTTAAATTCACACCATCATGCCCATACACAAATGCCTTTACCCACTAGCTTCCTCAGAGACACTTTAGATTTACAGTGTTTGCTGTAATACTTCATGCTGGTTTTCACAGTCCTTTACAATCTTACAAGCAGCATAACTCTCAAGGTCAAACAGAAGTTTCTGAATTACATTTTTCAGGGGAGTGGAAATATAAGACCAATATGGAAATATGTTTCTTATTTCTTAGTATCAATAAATCTATTTCATGGGCACTGAAAGACTGACAATTCCCATAACTACTTTTCAAATAATTGAAGTTATAAGGCTAGGCTCAGAATCCTATTTCTCATGTTTCAGTCAGCCCTAAGCAAGAGCTATGACCAATGAGGCTACTGATTACATCTTTTTTATTATTTAATTTTTTTAAATGTAAATGGGTATTTTTTCTGCATTTACGTCTGTATACCACTAGAGTACCTGGTGTCTGTGGAGGTCAGCAGAGGGCAGCTGTGGTTGTTAGCTGCCATGTGGGGGCTGAGATTTGAATTCAGGTCAGTTTAGCCACTGAGCTATCTCTCCAGCCCATACTGTCGCTTCTTTATTATTTTGTTTACTCTGCATTATGAGCTATGACCAACGACTACACTAAGTTCCTTCGTGGCACTAATGCCGTCTACCTTCCCGAAACGTTCCTAGTTTCAAGAAATGATATTCAAGTAATGACATTCTTACAACCTTGTGTTCTGAATGGTTCATACTTACATATTCTAATACACTGGCATTAAAAGTCTCCCTTATTTATAAAACTTACGAATGCTATAGGACCTGTAATGCATCACTAGTTCATCAGAAGACAGACTTACTATCAATCTTGAAGAATCAAACAAGATGAGATGAAACACTTGGACAAAAGAACCACATAGTGCTTAAATACTTAAAAGTTCTTGCCAAATCAAGTTAAATATTAGCATATTTTAAAGATCTATTTATTTAAAAAATACGTGTGTGAGTGTGGTATGGTGTGTATGTGTTTGAGTAGTATGTATGCACACCACATGTGTGTAGGAGCCTGAGAATGTCAGAAGAAGGTATTGGATCCTCTGGAACAAGAGTCACAGGCAGATGCTGGGAACCAGATCTGGGTCCTCTCTGACAGCAATGAGTGTGCTTAAGTGCCGAGCCATCTCTCTGACTCCTTGTTTTTGCAAAAGATTATTTTAGTATTTGTAACTACATTTGCGTGCGTGTTCGCGTGCGTGTGCCACATGCATGCAGGTGCCTCTGGAGGGCAAAGGTATCAGAACTCCTAGAGCTGGATTCATGGGCAGTTGTAAATCACAAAAAGTGGAGCTAGGAACTTGGATCCTCTGCAAGAATAGGACATTTAAAAAAAATTCTTGATTATCTCATTAGCCTAGGTAGATATATTTGAAAATAATGTGTTAGATACTGCTGCTGATGATACTAACCTCTTTGGCTATAGAACACTGAGAAGTCAAACTGGACCTGTCTAGTGCTCATACTGCTTGAAGGCACTACTCAGGCTGCAGGAAGAAGAATTATCCTTTATAGCCTTAGTCAGCTGTGGTTCCTGCGTGTAACTTTCCCATGACACAACAGTGGCAAGTTTGTTATGTTGGTAACCAACTGCACTTGACTGGATTTGAGGCCTGCTCCATAGGAGAAAATTTGTGTCTGGTTACTAAAAAGCTGGGCAAAAGCCCATGGCTAGGGAGGTCCTAGTGGGAAGGCTATTACTGTTGTTTTTCTAAGGAAACATGACATATCTCTAAAACTGCCTTTTAAATAATTATTTTCATGCCCATAGTTTAGTGCTGCTGTTAGCTTTGGTCACGAAGCTTCTGTTTGCAGCTGGCAATGTGGAGCCTTAATTGGTAAAAGTGATGAGAATAACTGACTGTTGAATGTTCAACCCTAAATGGAACATCTACATCACATCCTCCAAGGCACTGGGAACATCATAGAAGTGGGGACAGAAAGACGGTAAGACCCTGGAGGAAGGGACAGAATGTTGTGTAATCCTGTCCTCTGGATATGACAGGGCTGTTGCACTTGTGACCTCACAGCAGCTGTGATTACCTACATAAGACCTGCACAAGACTGGGCCTATAAACATCCTATCTCCTAGGGAGCCCCACCCCTCACTGGAGAGGTATAGGTGATTAATGGGTGCCAGGGGAGGAAGAGATATTTTCTTCAGTGGAATAGTCACTGGTAAGGTCCCTGTGGTCCTGTAAATAGGCCCTTACCATGCAACCTTAACAGAATTCACTGTATCACCAAAGGCAAAAACAAAAACATGAAAATAGAAGGGGGCCAATTAGGAAGAGGGAAGGAATCATAAAGGGAATTAAGGGAATCATTAGGAGGGGGACAATAAGAGTAACAGAGTGTGAATATGATCAAAATGTACCATATATATGAATGTCATATTCGGTATAATTAATAAAGGCTAAAACCCAAGGTGTCAAATGAGGTGTAATACAAATGGCCTTGTATAATTTCCTCAGAAGTGGAAGACCTATAATGCTATGACATAGAAAAGCCAGGGGTTCTAACTAGTCTTCGTTACAGGACTTGTTTGTTTTCTGTGACATAATAATTTCTATAGTAAAGACTCAATGTTTTCTGGCATTAGTGTGATGGTTGAATAACACTAGGAATATGCTATAAAACACTGCACTGTACACCTTTAAAAGGATGAACTTACAGTACGTGAATTATGTTACAAAAAGATGTTTGTGATGGGCAGTGGTGATGCACACCTTTAATCTAAGTACCGGGGAGGCAGAGGCAGGCAGCTCTCTGTGAGTTCAAGTCCAGCCTGGTCTACAAAGTGAGTTCCAGGACAGTCAGAACTTGGGAAAAAGAACGGATGCTTCTATTTGTTTTTATACTATGTATTATAGGAAGAAACTTCTGTTTGTACTCAACTTAGTGGTTATAAGCCTAGTGTTCAATGGCTGAGCCACCTCACCAGCTTCACAACTTCTTTTTTTCCTTTTTGGTTTTCTAAGATAAAGTTTCTCTGTATAGACCAGGCTGGCTTTGAACTCAAAGATCTGCCTACTTCTGCCTTCCAAGTGATGGGATTAAAGGCATGTACTTTTTCAACAAGCAAAGAATCAAGGTTCAGGGAACATTCCTCATTTCTTTCCTACCACACAGCTATCAGCCCAAGTGCTCTTAGGGTGAAATACTGCTAACACAGTGGAGCAACAGTAATTATCTTTAGCATTTAATCTTTAGCATTTCTGGTCCAGGTCTACTTTCTAGCAAGGACCAGAATCTATCAGAACATAGAATCTATCAGAAAAGTAAGATGGTAGTTGGGTGGTGAGAACAATTTGGGGCTGGAGCTCACTGCTTAGGGACAGAGCAAAGTACCAGTGAATGTCTTCCATGGGTACCCAGGAGTACCCTAAGCTGTCTTAGGGTAGTGATCGTATTCTGATCCATGTTCACAATCACAGCACATGCAGCTGTATTTCTCCATAGCTTAAGTGCCTTGATAATGCTCACTGCCCTGGGGACTAGCATCATGTCTTGGTGTCTTTACCATTCACTCCAATGACTATGAGAAATAACTCTCTCCTTGACAGAGCAGGATTAGGCAGAGTTGGGGGAACTGGAGCTGTAACTCGGAGACAAATACCCGTCAGCATACATGAAGGCCTGGGCTTGCTCTCCAGCACTGGGAGGAACAGAACAGGTAGACAGGGTGCTTGGAGAAAAACTGAAACTAGAAGTCAGAGGAACTAGAGCTTCTTGCAGTTAGGAAGGAACATGAGTACAGACACAGCAGAAGGTTACACCACAGCGATGCTGCTCTCTGCCAAACTGGCATGGCTGCCTATAATGTGCTAGCCACAAATACCTTTCTTTCTGTGGTTTGGAAGAAATGTAGGCATATGTGTGCTGGCAAACCATGCTTCCATTAATTTCTCAATAAAAATTCAATTAGAAATATCTTCAGGGTGATTTGGCTGAATGATGATGGATATCTGGTTTTCCCAGACCTTAGGTAGGTTTGGAGAATTAGTATCTGATGGCTGGTGTGTGGGTGAATCTAAAATCTAGAGACACAGAAAGGGCAGAAGTAAACGGGAGGTAAGAAAGTCAGAGGGAAAGGCATGTGGAGTCATGGGGAAACCACCTTTCGTCCTGGAGCCTTGCTGACTTGACAAGAGCACAGGAGCTCTATGCATACATGGGACCGACTTTCTGGCACATCAAAACAATTTCTGCACAATACGCCACACTTTTAGTTACACAGAGAAAAAAAACCTAGGTGGTCTAGAATCTGTCCTCCTCACACTGAGGCCCTCCTGTTTCTTGGAAGAGAGTGGCCTTTACAGAGGGCTCATGACAAAGAAAGAAAATGGGAGTGGAGGACAAAAGTACAGGCTTTCCAGATGTTGCTGTGTGTTCACTTGGAGTGTTCTCTGGGTACACAAGAACTTTTCCCTGATGTTACCTGGGGGAACCACTCAGAATCTCCCAGGGCCTTCAGGAACGTCACTTCTGAGTCCGTAGGGATGGTGCTCGGGATACAAGCCCTCATCAGCTTCTTAAAACTGGTTTTCACTTGTCGGATTTCATGGAATTCAACAGGAACAAACTCACAGTTTAAAGCAAATTCTACCTTGAAGCTCTGAGTATGAAGATACAGAGAATTAGGCAGATAAAAGAACAAAGCTTTCCCCAGGGCACTGCTTAATAATAAACACCAAATTGATGCCAAGTAGCTGCAAAAGCTGCAGTGAATCAAGAGCGTTGGTCTTGTGTGGTTTTCACGTCATCAGTGCAGCCAGCTTTAGTGGTTGCCCCAGTGGTGAGTCTAGTCCTTTTTAGGGGTAGATTACTTAGCTCAGGAATGCTATCATTCTGAGAACTTAAGAGACTGGTAGGCTGAAGCTGATGCAATATCTAACACCAAATACAGGGCAATTCTAAAGAACAACTGGGCATGGTGGTGCACACCTTTGGTCTCAGCACTTGGGAGGCAAAGGGAGGCAGATCTCTGAGTTCACAGAGTGAGATCCAGTTTAGCCAGGGCTACATAGAGAAATCATGTCTCAGGGAGAAGGAAACAAAGAACCAGTGACAAATGAACAGCATGGTTAACCCAACAGCAAAAATTTCATTTCCCAAGATGTACATTGTTTTTTTTTTTTTGTTTTGTTTTGGTTTTTGGTTTTTGGAGACAGGGTTTCTCTGTGTAGCTTTGCGCCTTTCCTGGAACTTGCTTTGGAGACCAGGCTGGCCTCGAACTCACAGAGATCCGCCTGGCTCTGCCTCCCAAGTGCTGGGATTAAAGGTTTGCGCCACCACCACCCAGCGTACATTGTTAACCGAAGGGTAAAATATACTGTTAGGGTACCAGAACTGAACCAATAAAATTCTGTAGCTATAAACATATTTCTTTTTTTGCAAATAAATAAACGCATTATAAAAGTATCAAAAGGTAAACATTCCAGTCTTACTGCATTATGGTTAGTTAAGTCATTAAGATTTTGCCTACAATAAAATGTGAGTCTTTCTTGATTTCTAACTTTCTCATTTTTTTTTTTATGAAACATACATCACTTATGTTTACTTGAGTACCCTTTCACTTACATCTTTATTTCATGTGGAATTTATTCTATGAGGATGAGCTTTGCTTGTGCACATGCATGCCAGGGGTCTCGGTGTCTCTGTCTCTGTCTCTGTCTCTCTTATGTATTTAAAGACAGGATCTCATGCATTCCAGGTTGGCCTCAAACCTTACTAGCTGAAGATGACCCTGAATCATCCTGCCTCTAGCTCCCAAGTGTTGGGATTACAGGTGTGTGCTACCATACCTGATTTATATGGGGCTAGGGATCCAACCCAGGGCTTTGTGCATTCAAGGCAAAGTACTCTACCAACTGAGCTTCATCCTTAGCTTCATATTTATAATTAAAGAATGACATAGGCAGTTGGGGATTTAGCTCAGTGGTAGAGCACTTGCCTGACAAGCACAAGGCCCTGGATTCGATCCTCAGCTCAAAAAAAAAAAAAAAAGAATGACATAGGCATAGGGATGCAATTTCAGTTTGATCATGCCAAAGAATGAATCATTCTCTTAGCTTTTTACTTTCTTTGATACATACTAGATCATTTGTTTTTTTCAAAGAGTAAAACTGTATTCTGGAAATGGGTTGCATAACAATGTGAATATACCCAATACTATGAACTTAAAAATGGTTAGGAGGTAAATACTATTTTGACTACAATTTAAAAAAATCAAAAATAGCTCAATGGTCAAGAGCACTGACTACTCTTTCAGAAGACCCAGGTTCAATTGCCAGCATCCACATGGTGGCTCACAACTGTCTGTAACTCCAGGTTCTAGGGGATCCACCACCCTCACACAAACAAAAATTTGGGCAAAACACCGATGCACATAAAATAAAATAATTAAAAAAAATTTAAAAACGGATGCAAAGGACACACATATATATGTATATATATTTAGTATATTTGATGTTTAATTTTGATTATTTTAGTTGTTAAAGTCTAATTAAAGTTTTAAAAGAGGGTCCAGGTGTGGTAGCGTATATCTTTAATCCCAGCATTGGGGAGGCAGAGGCAGGTGGATCTCTGTGAATTCCAGGCCAGCCAGGGATACATAATAGAGACTCTGTCTCAAAAGACAAAACAATTTTTTTTTTTTAAAAGGACTGCAGGAATGACTCAGTTGGTAAAATGCTTGTCTTGCAAGCATGAGGACCTGGGTTCGATTCCCTTTACACTTCCTTTGTGGGGATACAAAGGTATGTAGTTGCAACTCAAAATCATAAATGATAGCTAGGGTATAACATATGTAAGACTTACTGATAAATGACAGACAGAAGAAAGAAAAAAGAGGAAGGGAAGGATAAAAGAAAAGATACTAAGTGGTCTGTCTTTCTTAGTAATTATCCATGAACATACAGCTACTCTGAGACCTCATACAGAAAGGGAATACGGGTAGTCAAACCTTGGGAGGAAATTCAGATCATGTAAGTGTGCCAAAAAGCAGAAGGCCTGTTTTGGAAAAGTCACTGGTGCCACGGATGCTGTGCGGGCAATCTTTGATTGCTGTTGAAAAGAGTTCTATTCTAGGTACACAATTAACTGCTGTATTAGAAGACATGTATGCAAATTTTAAAACTGAGCCTTTCCAGAGCTTTCATGGCCGTTACCCTCAGGCTGTCACTAACTGGTTGCAGCTGTCTAGGTAGTGGGGAAAAGTTAGCCATGCCAGTCTGTTACTGATGCTGACTCAGTCACTGGCGTTGCAAGTGCCAAGCATGTGGGTTCTTGCTGGTAGTAGCTTGCACACAGCCTCTGCTCTATGGTTCAGCCAAAGGTCTGTCTGGATTGCTCAGTGGTAGGCTTCAAGGAGATTTCTAATTAACAGATGCTTCCACTCCTCTGTTTGTTGACAGAAATAACTTTTTTTTTTTTTTTTTTTGCTGAAAAATTACATCTATTTGTCAGGTGGTGGCATATGCCTTTAATCCCAGCACTTGGGAGGCTGAGGCAGGCAGATCTCTAAGTTCAAGGCCAGCCTGGTCTACAAGGCAAGTTCTAGGACAGCCAGGGCTATTACATAGAGAAACCCTGTCTTGGAAAACCAAACCAAACCAAACCCAAACCCTACAAACATGTATTTGTTACCATTGACTTTTTTGTGTGTGGAGGGTAGGGGGGCACATGCCACACACCTGTTTGGAGGTTAGAATTGTTAGTGCCCCCTGTTATGTGGGCTCTGGGGATTGAATGTAGGTAATCAGACTTTGTGTCAAGAAGTATCTTTACCCACTGGCTGGCTCAACACTTATTTTTTAATGCATGACTTGGAAAACACTGAATTTAAGAAATTACTGTTGATTTTGGAGGCAGATATTATTTTTACAATTTATAAACTTTAGCACAGTAACAGGCTAAAGTTGATTAGCAGCTGATATTTTGAAATATCTGATCTTAGAACCCATGTATACAGGCCTGAAAAGTTTGGAAAAAAAGTTACTTAAGAAACAAGGCCTTTTCTTCCCTTGCCTCCAAATGCAGTACACAGTCCAGCAGTCCTTGCTGTTCTGCAGCCTCTGTACCAATGGTTCAGAGAAAAAGGCTGTCTGTGTTACAAAGCACAGATGCCTGTGAGAAGTGTGAGAAATACAGTCTAAATAAGCCTGATTTCTCTTCTATATTTATACTTCCTGATACCCTTTGTGTTTTTTAAAAGATTAGCAATATTCATCCTCACAGCTAATAAAATGCACATGCATCCATCCACACACTAAATATGCATATATAAATATTCATACACATATATGTATATATAAATATAAACAGCTAGTTTTAAAAATACAACATTCTTTTGTTTTTTTGGGGGGTGCACATATTCTTGTGTATGGGTATATGTGTGTATGCAGGATGAACAAATATGAACATACAGGTTTATGTGGAAGTCAGAGGTCAAGCTTGGGTGTAGTTCCTTAGAAGCTGTCCATCTTTTTTTTTTTTTTTTTTTCTTTCTCTTTTTCCATTTCTCATGTGTGTGTGTATATAGTACATGTGTGTGTGAAGTCAGGATTCATGCTCATATTGCTCTTCCATCTTATTCATTGAGTCAGAGTCTCTCAATGAAACCAGAGCTACCACTATGGCTAGTCTTGCTAGCCAGTTTGCTTTGGGAATCCTGCTTCTGCCTTGACAGGCTGGAATTACAGGCAGGCTGGCCTGCCCATCTAGTAATAATTGGGTTTCTGGGGCCTTGCTTTGCATGTCAAGCACTTTAACTGCTGAGCTATCTCTCTGTCCCATCTATCTTGTTTTTTGAAAATGGGTCTTTCAATGGCAGCTGAGCTTTGCTGGCTCCAGGGATTTTCCTGTTTTATCTCCCAGTGCTAAGACTACAGGAATGCACAACCATCCCAGTTTTTAATGTGGGTGCTGGGAATCGAACTCAAGCCCTCATGCTTATGTAGTAAGAGCTTTACTGGCTGAGTTATCTCTCTAGCCTTGCCTGGCTATTCTTGATACAAGGTTTTCATATTGCGGAGGATGGCCTTGAACTCCTGATCCTCCTTTGTCTACCACTTCCTGAGTACTGAGATTACAGGCATGGCAGCATCACCAAACCTGGTTTAGAACTAAGGTTTTTTTTTTTTTTTTTTTAATTATTACATCTAGAATAAGAATCACGCTAGCTGGGTGGCAGTGGTGCACGCCTTTAACCCCAGCACTCGGGAGGCAGAGCCAGGCAGATCTCTGTGAGTTCGAGGCCAGCCTGGTCTATAGAGCTAGATCCAGGACAGGCTCCAAAAACAACACAGAGAATCAATCTCTCTCTCTCTCTCTCTCTCTCTCTCTCACACACACACACACACACACACACACACACACACACACACACCCCAAAAACAAACAAACAAAAACAAAACAAAACACCCCCCCCCCAAACCAAAACAGAATCATGCTATAAAAATTTGTGAAAGGGTTCATAAGAGGCCTTTGGGTTGCCACATTTTCTAAGTGAGAGGGAAAAAAAGCTTACCCTTAGCTGTGACTTTTCACCAAATATATAAAGGGCGGCTTGTCGTTTCAAGAGCTGGTTTTGTAAGTAGGTGCTGTTACTGAAGGAGGTTGCATGATCCTTGCCTGCCAGCCTGGCACCAACATCAATGAAGGATGTTGGAGAGCTGATCAAACGGGTGCTGGAACGAAGACTTGCCCATACGCCTTCACCAAAGCCAAGAAAAGTGAATGAGATAATGCGGGAACGCCACTGAGTAAGATGCAGCTCTGCGGTGGTTTTATATCAGGTAATCACTCTAAGCCATGGATCATAATGATCATTTGCCATTTATTTTTTGCAATATGAACTTTATTTGATATAGTAGTTTATAATCACTGTCTTAGATTTAGAAGAATTTAAGATATTATTCATATCTCATTTCATATCGACATAAACTTGGTATTTAAAGTAAATATGAGAGCATAAGCAGAGTGTACAATACAGGGAACAGAGTGCGTGTGGGCAGGAGACAAGGAAGGGTCTGAGCACGGGTCTCTATGCAGCTCTCAGGCTTCCCAGGAGGAGTGCTCTTCTGCTTACTTACTCAGTGCAACAAGAACTACATCATGAGATAAACTAGAAACTTACTAGATCTTCTAAAGCCAGAGGCTGGGTTAGAATACATATTTGGTTTTAAACAACTAAAAATTCTTGGATATAGAGTATACATAAAAAGTAAGAAATTATAAATTTAGGATTGTGCATTTCATTTAGTTTAGGGTTATTTAAAATATACAGTCAGAAACAGACATCTTCCAGGCAGACAGAAGAACCTTATTGTGTAAGCTGACCAAGTTTATATGATCAGAAGAATCAAGGACTTCCTGTGTGAGATGATTAAAATATCCCATCCACAGAGGCACACACTAATTCTCAAACCTAGCAGTGCAGCCCTTCAAAGCAGCAGGGCCTCTCTGTACCTGCAGAGACGGGCAATGGGTGGAGGACCTCCCCAGGGTTGGGTTTTCTTGTGTAGACCTGGAAGGACTATTTCAGAACCTTTACCTAGTGATAAGCCCTGTTTCTAAATGACTGCAGTTTATCTCAATAATGCTACTACCTTTTCTCTCTATCAGCATTTGTGGAACTTAATAGACCAGTTCTAAAGAAAAGGAAAGGTGATTTCTGCTTAAAATGAAAGTGTCCTTCTGTGTAATCAGTAAGGTTTCCTTAGGCATCATAGCAAATGGTTTTTAAATGGAATCACAAGAATTTCATAATACAAATGAATATAATTTGACAGACATGAAAAGTTACTTGTAGCATTTAATTTCAAATGAAGGTGATTTTAAAAAGTGACACACTGGGACACATAATACAGTACCTTGATTATGAACTGTTTCCTTAGTTGAAGATTTGGGATTTGACTGAGTGAAACATTTGTCTCTGTACCCATGCACTGGTAGGTAAGGTTAAAGACAGAAGAAATGAAATGTATAACAGCAGCAAACATCAGAGCAATCAGAGTAAGAGGAGAATGTTTAGCTTTTAAGGTTAAGTTAACATAGGAGGAAAATGTAAATACAAGTATTAATTAACAAACAGAAAGCTTCCCAATAACAAAAAAGATGAACTGAATGTCTACTGGATGAATTCTCAGCACCTATTTATAAACACTGTAAGCATGATAAAATGGACAGCACAGCAGAGGGTGCCACTAAAACATTATACCAAATGGAACAAGCTTTTAAAGACTGTCAGTCAGAAATAAGTTGGTAATAAAAATAGGGAATTTGGTGTATGTGTGTCAATGTTAGGAATATACTGGCCCTTACACTGAAGGAGAGTGGCAAAAACCATGTGTTGTCTCACACATTTGCTCTCTGAGAAAGATCACCATGCCAGGGGAACAGTGAAGCTCCAGCAACCATTTGGGATAACTGAGGGCGATTTTGCAGTGAGCATTAAGCATTGCCACACCATCTTCCTTTCTCCTGTGCATTCAGAAATTATATTTATTTATTCATAAGTGAAGTTACAAATAGCAAAAAATCATGATCCTGTGACAATACCTAATACCACCAATACAAGTTGTGATGGTTGAAGTAAATGGCTTCTGTTAAAATTCTTATTTGCACCAAAATGATAGGGAATAGTCGAGATAATACTTTTGTAATTTGAGTAATATTTTTTCCCTTTAGACAGAAAGTGTTTTGTGACTATGGCAAACTTTACCTGGTAATAACAAAATGGTGATTAGTTACATCATTTCTCAAGAAAAAGAACTATTCAAATCAATTAAAGGAAGTAACTGTTTTCAGAATTACTAATAACATTGTTAGCTTTACAATACAAAATTGCATAAAACATGATCTCATAATATGATAAATCTCATAATAAGAAAATCACTGGAAGTGATGTTCATTCCTATCTCACTTCCTTGGAAGCAAGAAATGATAGGCACTCATGGTCTTAGTAGGCAAGTGACACCCTAGTAAGGGCTGCAGAACTCTTTGGAGACAGGGTCTTATGCTATGCCCAAGCTGACTTGACACTTGCATTAAATCCTCTTGTCTCAACCTCTCAAACAGAATAAACCTTCACTATACAGTGGCCTATGCAGCCATGTGATCTTGCACCTGTCCAGAAGTGGCTAAAAGGACTGTGCCAGTGAAGGAATGATGTGGCTCATTATTCTCATGGGACACATGGTTACTTTGTTCAGCCTGAACTTCAGAGAGAAGGGAAAGCGATGCTTAAGTTGGGTCTGAGGATGGGACAGCTTACTTTCCATGGGATCTTACACCTAGCTCAGTGCTCTAGATGCAGATATAGTCAGTCAATGATACACTGAAATGGTTCAACACGAATAATTCCTGCTTGCTATGTAAATGTGGTAAAGTTAATTTTAAATAGCTGAAACATCTATCCTGGACGTAATTACCTCAAGGATAAACCTCTAAGTTAAAAAACAACATTATTCACATCTTCACATTTTCTTTTCTTTTTGCTTTTTTGTTTTTTTGAGACAAGATTTCTCTGTGTAGCTTTGAAGCCTGTCCTGGAACTCACTCTGTAGACCAGGCTGACCTCGAACTCACAGATCTACCTGCCTCTGCCTCCTGAGTGCTGGGATTAAAGGCGTGCGCCACCACCATCTGGCTATCCTCGCATTTTCTTAAAGTGGCTTTTGTTTTAAAAAAAAAAAAAAAAAGGATATATCCTCTTTCTTATAATTCATCAACTTGTGCATTAAATGCAAAGTGATCTGAAAAAAGATGATGACCAATTTCAAGTTCTGCTCATTAGAGCAGGAAAAGTGTACAATGGATATAAGATGTGAACCCCAAATTAAGACTGTATGTTAAAGAAAGGAACATGAAAACAGAAGAGCAAAAAGGAGGCTAAGAGGGAAAAGGAAAAACGGGAAGTTCTTACACAGAGTAACTAAGGGACTGATAAGGAAGCAGTGCCCAGTCCTCAGGAAAAATGAGGCGACTTGTAAAAGGCCTAAGGAAGAACTTGTAGGTTGTGCAATGTCTGCATCTAGTCTTGCCCTGTCTGATCAGAATGTGTATCTGCCTTTCATGGTCACGTAAACCTCCAAACTTACTGCCCTACACTACAGTCCATCCCTGTGACTTTATATGGAAGAAATGTACATAAGAGATACACAAAGCAGCTCTAGGACCATAGAGGGTGATAGTGAACCTCAGTTTATCTTAGGTAATCACTGGGCCTTGGGAAGCTATGGAGGCTTTGGCAGTTAAGAGATGCAGTAAAAGAATGAGACCACATAAGGGTCAGATGATAGGCAACTGGTTGAGAGCAAAAAGCTGTAATAAGTATACAAACCAAGTTCACAAAGAAATTTGTAGCAAGAAATACTTGGGTAAGGAATCAGAAATAATGCCTTCATATATGAATAAAATGGGTCATAAACTGGAAAGATAATTTTTAAACCTAAAATTTATCTTATAGGCCACCTGGCCAAATACAGGAATAGATAAAATGTTTTTGAAGCTTATAAAATTAAATACAAGAGTAGGGTACTGGAGGGGGAATCAATTTAAACTATCTAGGTATCTGCTGGAAGTTGCATTCTACTAAAAATTAAATGGAAAATTTACTGACTTACTTTTCCTGACAATACAGATTGAGCATCCCTAAGTTAACCTAAAGTGCACTAAAATCTGAAACATTTGAATGTTTCAAATAATGTTGTATGTATCAACATACAACAAATGCAACAAGCAACAAATGTTGCATGATGTATCAAAAACTTTCTGATTTTTGGATTCTATATTTTTAGATGAAGGATGCTTAGCATGTTAAATATTCCACAATCTAAAACAAAACAAAATAAACAAAAGAACACTCTAAGACATTAAAAACATCTGACCCATGGCATGTGAGATAAAAGATCTGTAATCTGTATAAATGTTCATCAGAAAGCTGGGGTAGGGCTACAATTCAGCTGTAAAGTGCTTGCTTAGCATGTAGGAGGCCTAACTTCGACTCCCCAGTACTATACACACACAGAAAGGGTAAGTCATAACCATTTATAAAAATCTGACAATACTTCATGACAGGAGAAATCCCAGGATTCTAAGGAAAAATATATTATATATATTGTCTCTTGCTTCAAATCCACTGAACATGAGAAGAATGGAATTTGTACCTTAAACTTTAAAAATCTAAGTTAAAAAACAAAAAACTACATATGACTTGTTATCTGTCCAAATTCAAGTATTGGAATCCTGACCCTGGTATCTCAGAAGCAACTGTATTTGGAAACAGTGTGGTACAGATGTAATTAGTTAATATAAGGACATACTGGAATAAACTAGGCCCTACTACAATATGAATGGGTCCTTATAAAACGGAAAAACTTAGGGAAAGACATTGTGGTGGTTTGAAAGAAAATGGCCCTGTAGGGAGTGGTACTATTAGGAGGTGTGGTCGTGTTGGAGGAAGTGTGACACTGTGGGGGTGGGCTTTGAGGTCTCATATACTCAAGCTATGCTCAGTGTGCCACACAGTTGTTTCCTGATGTTTATGGATCAAGATGTAGAACTCTCAGCTCCTTCTCTAGCAGCATGTCTGCCTGCACGCTGCCATGTCCTGCCATGAAGATAATGGACTAAACTTCTGAAATTGTTAAGTCTCCCCAATTAAATGTCCTTTATAAGAGTTTCTTGGTCATGGTGTTTCTTCACAGCAAATAGAAACTCTAACCAACCCAGATACAGAGAATGTTACATAAAGATGAAAACAGATCTGGGTGATGCCTCTATAAGCAAATGAATGCCATAGATTTCTAGACAACCTCCAGCCCCTAGAAGGCAGTTATCAAATATTCTTTCTTAAAGCCCTCTGGATGCTGACCTTGATTCTAGACTTCTGGCTGCTCCAAAACTGTGAGACTAAAGTTGTTTAAGCCACCATTTGTGGTACTTTGCTATAGTAGCCCTAGGAAATGAAATGCCAGTCTCAAGGCCTAACAAAGTAACTGGAAACATTACTCCAGCAAGTGAGAAGCTCTTGGGAAGTAGTGTAGTTTCAGAAGGTTTTGATGAGGCATTTGATGACTACCAGGCCATGCCATGGTTTTCACAAGGGAAAAAGCTGAATTTTGTAAAACAGAGGTTATATGTTGACTTTGAATCAAATTCTGCAATGGATTATTTACAGAGTATTTATAGTTCTTAGGAGAAAGCACTGAGTCTTATAAGTCATGTCAAAATAACCATAAAATGCCTGGTGATGCAGATAAATAGTTCTAGATTAAAAAGGATGTCATGGATTTAGAAATAAGGACCATGTAGATTTTAGTAAGAACAGAGTCTGTGAGGACCATTCTTCTTCTTCAGAGCTTACATGACTCTGCCTTTGCTTTACTGATGATTTGCTCTTTTTGTTTTTCAAACAACATGAGAACAGTAATTGACTCTATAGATGAAAAAGGTCTGTAAAAACAGTTAATATACCAGTGGACAGAACTAATATCCAAATTCTAACACAATTAATAGTTTACAATAGAAAACACCCAGAAGGGTGAAAGTTTATAGGTACAACCAATAGCATACTTATGACCAAAAGCAATTCTCTAGGCCAGTATGTTAGGAACAACAGCTCATGCCAAATGGGGAAAGACTTCAAAATGGCATTACTCTAGCATGGGCTTGCTGCAGTATCTAAAGTCACCTGAATACCTAGCGTGCTGGGTGTGATTCTGTAGAATCCACACAATGAAGAGGATAGTGAGTGAACTACAGCCAAATAAACAGAGAGAAAACATGAGAACAACTTTTAAAGCTGAAGATCTGAAGTGTGGAAAATTAGATTTAGTTTCTAACTCCTGATACCTAGCCTGGCCTCAAACTTATCCTTCTGTCCCAGCTTCCTCAGTGCTAGGATTCCAAGTGTAAGCCACTTGCGCAAGGGTCAACGTGTAAAAATTATCTGGTAGTAGAGTTTTAGAAATATGAGAAAGACCTAGCTAGGTGGTGGTGGCACACACCTTTAATCCCAGAACTTGAGAGGCAGAGACAGGATAGGTTCCAGAGAAACCCTGTCTAAAAAAAGCAAAAAAAAAAAAAAAAAAAAAATATATATATATATATATATGTATGTATACATATACATATACATGTATATACACACACACACACACACACACACACACACACACATATATGAGAAAGACCTTCTTAACAGTATTTTTGGGGAGAAGGAATTGCCCTTAACTGACAATGTCCATGCAGAACCAGATCATATGGGTGGCTTGTTTTCAAGGAGAGTCATCTTTGAATGGGAGCAATAGGAAAAAAAATCTGTGATTGTGACTTCACTGTGGAGCAGCAGAACTTTGTAGCTGAAACATCTGGTTTAGAATTTCCTTTGCAGAGTAAAAGAATTCACAGTAACTTGCAGAGACCAGAGTGGAATGACTCCTTCTCTCTTCTGTCTCCTCACACCAGCTGCCATGCCCAAGAGAGGGAGGAAAAGAAACTTAGATATCATTTTAGCTTCTCCTCCAAGACTAGTAAAATTAAAGGTTCTGGAGACACAGCTCAGTCTGGTATCTCTTCTAATTTTGTAAGCAGTCTTTTTACCCTGTGAACTGGGTGGGTTGTCACCATTTAACATAATTATCTCACCTCCTAATTCTCTCAAATCCATCAATACGTAAGCCACCATTAATAATTATACCCATTGTTCCAGAAGGCATAACACCTTTGTCATCATACTAGAAGTAAATATGATCATTCACTGGAGAAGGGGAATTAAGAATCATGATTAGTTGATTTTTAAAACATCTACTATCTAGAAGAATGCTCTCCTCTGTTAAGCTTGTATCAGTGCTCAGTTATAAAATGGTCTTACTAACCTCCTCGAGCAAAGCTATTGGATGGGTTTACATCCAAATGTCCTGGCACTACCTGCTTAAGCACAGTGGACATTCTTGAAGTCCTCCTTTCAGTCCCTAAAGTCAGCCAAAAAACAGAACAAAATCATGGTGTTCAGGTTAACATTACTCAAAAGACAAAAAGTTATCTTCACGTGTAGCAAGTCTAATTGCTGCCAAACACTGTACTTTTGAAATCCCCAAAAGCCTTATTAGAGATAACACAGTAATGTTATTATTTCATCAGAGATAACACATATTTGAAAGATTATAGAGTTAGGTTTGGCAAGTGCAATCAGAGAATCCAATGATAAATGAAGCAAGGCATGCATGGTGTTACTTTGCAAGAAAAGCCATTTTCTGCTTATGTTGAGGTAATTCCGATAGCTGATAAAGCCAAAGAGACCAACTTCTCAAGTCACATGCTCCTGTCTAACACATCAGGGTTACCTCTACATGAACCCTTTGGGGTTCCATCACATGATAACTGAAACAGAATATTAGTACAAGTCTTAATGGCTTCATCCAAATCTACAGAAAACAAACTACTGCAAAATCATAAAAGGCTAAAGAATTGTTGGGAATTTCAAATTTATATAATTTTAATCAATATACATTTAACAATCAGATTTTTCAATTTATACATTCAACTTCATAATATTTTAAGGTTTATGTAAAGTAGACTCTGGGACTTTAGGGTTACTTTATGTTTGTTACCTTCTGTTTTCTTAGTATTTTTAAAAGAAAATAATTGACTATCTACACATAGTTTCTAATTACTAGACTTAAAAGTGGTACTTTGACTTCTAAGTAAAAGAAGCTAAACTTAAAGCCTTGTAGGATAAAAATTTTAAGGAGTCATGTTGAAGTAACTAAAAGCACATTATCTAAAGAGATTAACCTCATAAACAGACACTGCCTTTTCAGAGCAGTTGTCAATAAACCATCATCAGCTCTTACCTGGGGACAGGGCAAGTGCTGGCCTGACAGTAAGGGTACTGTTGCCTCTGAGTTTCTGATGAACAGTAACTGCAGTCAGTAAGGCTTGCAAGTACTTTTCCTGCTCTATACTACTGGACGATTCCAAAGAGGAGGTAGAAACTATAATACAAAAGAAAAATGTATAAAATAAAAGTCTGTTAATAAAAAAAGTTCAAATATATTTGCTTATACTTCCTTTATATCACTTCATGCTACCATACCCAAATATAGAAACTAGTTAGATTTAAAGCCTGATCAATTATGTGGCTTATCTTTTGATGCTGGTTTTAACACATCTGCTTCTCAATTGCTCATGATTCTCCCATAAAGGGTCCAAGTCTGGGAAGCCAGCACAGGACTCGCCTTCTAAACATTGATGTTATTGGTAGAATCAAAATGAATATCCACAAACAACATCCCTTTGATGATCTCCTCACATTCTGCCCACGCTACTGTGTGGGAGCAGAGAGAACAGAGTGAGGTTTTTTGGCATTCCAGAATAGGCAGAAATGAGAATGTCCCAACAGGCTTAACAGGTGACATGAGCTTGTGGGGCTCTGTTGCTGGAAGAGTAGAGAAAGACAGGAGGAATATGGGAACCACTTTGCCATATGCCCTGGTTCTTCTAAAAGAGGAGCAGAAAGTAGGGACAAATACAACTGTAAAGCAAATAGTTGGCAGGAATATGAGCTTAGTTTGTGTGAAGTAAAACTGAATCAATGAAATGGTTCAGTCCCTTTATTTATGTACTTTTAATTTCTGATAAAGGTCTCATGTAGTACAGACTAGCCTCAAAATCATTATGTTGCTGAGGGTGACCTTGAAATATTGTTCCTCTGCCTCTACCTCTCCCAAATGCTGGGATTACAGGTGGGTGCTACACACTTGGCAGGCACAGGCATCCAGAAGAGGTATACTAAAAGGACAGCAAAATCATACATTTTTCTTATACCTTGCACAGAGAATAATAAGCATTATTTTTATTTGCTCTAAGATATCATCAAATGTAAGGTTCACATGCCATTTTCAACTATGACACTATTCTTTCTGATCACATCAATTAGGAAGTATATCCCAATTTGAAAAACATCAAAACATCAAATTAAGCAAATGTATTTATTCAGAAATATAAAATATATACTAGAATATAAAAATAAAACTCCTATAAGAATCAGAACACAGTGGAATAACTTCCCCATTGTGTGCTCAGTAATATGCTTGCCAGTTCTTCCAAACTCACAGGCTTTCTACAGTTATATCTGCTTGTGCTCTACATACACACTTTGGCTTGGGAGAACTTCCCAAAACAGAAAGTGGTAAAATCAACTTTTTTTTTATTACAACACTACTGAAACTCCAAGCTAGGTACAATACAGTACTGTTCATGATGCCCTCAATCAAGCAAATTATGAGGGGGCACACTGGCCAACTTTCAGGAGGGATAGAGATCTCAAAAACCACATGGCTCTTCTACCATCTTGACCAAAGATTTTGGGTTCTAAAGAAGAAAGAATGCTATTTCCCAAATCATATCTAATACTATAGTGGGCCAAGTTTAACTAGAAACCATGAAAAAGGTCAGCAAACTATAGCTCAAGACTTTACTACCTTGGTCATGGTATTCACAAATATCTCTAGGGCAAGGAACAATATCACTTCCTATTTCCCTAGCTTCCTAAAAGCTGCATTCTGGTTGAGTTTACTGTTACCATTTGTGTGTATTCACATGCCACACAGGACAAAATCCCTATTTACCTCTGAAGCTGTTAAATGTACCTGGATACTGTTCAGAAAGAAAGAGCAAAGGTTGGTACAATCTAGTTTCCAACAATGGATATTCTCGTTTGCCAGAATGAAAACAGTCTAGAACCAAAGCCTATTATCTGTCAAAAACCAAGGGGGGAAAAAGATCAGATATGGTAAGTAAGATGTTAGTTCAATGTGGAGTCCCACATGCCAGCAGCCATCTTCACTGAAGTCCAGTGCTGCATATTCTGCATGTGGCATGGTGAAAAGGGTGTGGGTGAGAGGCAGCTGGACCCAGGTTTTACTCCCTTTACCTTTGGGAAGACTCTGGTCTCACTATGGCATTCAGGATGCCCTCAAACTTCAGGGGTCAAGTGATCCTGCCTCAGTCTCCCAAGGAACTGAGTCCACAGGCCTAGATACTATGCTTGGCGGAGGTTTAGGAATACTCTTCAGTGAGAGTGGTATTGTTCAGAGATGCTTACCGGCTTGAGGGGAGTTCTGTGCTTTGAAAAGACCAACAACTCCCTTCCCATGGAATCCCCCAGATCGGAGGAGCAGAGTACCACTTCTTGAGTTCTTCCAGCATACGACAGGTAGGCGATTGTGTCGATAGCAGCGGGCTACCCTTGGTAAACTACTGTCTTGTACAGCTTGAGGGATGACTAAAAGGCCAGGGTAGCTTCAGGAATGCAGAAGGGAGGAGAGGGTAAGAAACATGGGAAATGAGATAATATAAAAGTATAAATAGCATAACATCATTGTGAGTTTTTTTTTTTGTTTTTTTGTTTTTTGTTGTTGTTGTTTTTTCTTTTTCTGCCCGAGACAGGGTTTTTCTGTGTAGCTTTTGGAGCCTGTCTTGGAACTCACTAAGTAGACCAGGCTGGCCTTGAACTCACAGAGATTCACTTGCCTCTCCCTCCCAAGTGCTGGGATTAAAGGTGTGCAGCACCACTGCCCAGCATCACTGTGAGTTTTGAACATGCAGAAACATGTTGGTGGAGATATATCATAAAATATAAGTTCATTTAAATTCAATTTTTTTTTTTTTTTGGAAACAGGATCTTATCAGATAGACTTGTTTGGCCTGGAACTTGCTATATAGACCAACATGGCCTTAAACTCAGAGAGAGCCATCTGTCTCTGCTTTCCTGAGTACTAGGATTAAAGGTTTGTGTTATGAGAAAAAGTTAAACTGTCAACAACTCACAACAATGACAACAGAGAACAAAGCGCTGTAGACTGCCTGAGAAGTGAAAGGGTCAAAAATAAAAAAACAAGTGATTTTTGGAATGACAACAAGAAGTTCAAATGTCAAAACAAGCTTAACTGTTTCCTTAATACTACATAATTATGTTTATTTACTTATTTATAGCCAATGGCTTGGTATATAACCCTGGCTGGCCTGGAATTTGATGTAGACCAAGCTGGCTTTGAAATCACAGAGACCCATCTGCCTCTACTTCTTAAGGGCTGGGATTAAAAGTGTATGCCACCAAGTCTGTGTTATGATGATAATTTTTTTTTTTAATTTAAAAAAACTTAAAATTAGGGGTTGGGTATTTAGCTCAGTGGTAGAGTCCTTGCCTAGCAAGCGCAAGGCCCTGGGTTCGGTCCTCAGCTCTGGAAAAGACAAATAAAAACCAAAAAAAAAAAAAAAAAAAAAAAAAACCCTTAAAATTAATTCTCAGAGAATTGTATACAATATATCACCATGTTTATGTATTTATTTTTAAAGATTGGCTCTCATCGTTCAGGACAGGATGCTGGGGAAGTAAAGAGTACTTAATTTGTAAGCGAAAGAAGACAGCAATTTGCTTTATTTGAAGAATCACATTTATTTTAACTCCTTGACTACTAATCCAGCATCCTTGTGGTGATTTTTTATTATCATGGTAAAATATGCTTGGCATAAAATTTACCATATTATTCACTTTAAGCATACAGATCTCTGGAGTTACATTAATAAGGCTGTATCACCCCAACTCTTCTACACTCTTCCCACTAGTCTTCTTGTTCATTGCCTTCCCACCAAACAGTATCTCCTGCTTTCAGGTCACACACACTTCATAGAGAAAATGTGGCAATTGTCTTCCTCCATTATCTTCTCCTCTTCCCTGCTTACCTCCTTTAAGACTCCTATCCCACTGGGCGGTGGTGGTGGTGGTGGTGGTGGTGGTGGTGGTGGTGGCGCACGCCTTTAATCCCAGCACTCGGGAAGCAGAGGCAGGTGGATCTCTGTGAGTTCAAGGCCAGCCTGGGCTACCAAGTGAGTTCTAGGAAAGGCGCAAAGCTACACAGAGAAATCCTGTCTCAAAAAACCAAAAGACTCCTATCCTCTCACTAATACTTTGATTTTCACATCATCTATATTTAAATGTAGATTCTGGCCGGGGTGGTGGTGGTGGTGGTGGTGGTGGTGGTGGTGGTGGTGGTGGCGGCGGCGGCGGCGGCAGCGGCGGCGAACGCCTTTAATCCCAGCACTTGGGAGGCAGAGCCAGATCCAGGACAGGGACCAAAGCTACACAGAGAAACCTTGCCTCGAAAAAAACCAAAAAAATGTAGATTCTGCAGGAAAATGTGATATTTGTATTTACAAGTCTAGTTTATTTTGCTTAACATGATGCTCACCAGTTCCAACCACTTTCCTACAAATGACCTATTTAATTTCTTATAGCTAAATAAAATTCTATTGTGTATATATACCACACTCTCTTTACTCATCTGTGATGAGCGTCTAGGCTGGTTCCATATTTTGGTTATTGTGAACAGTGCTGTAAAAAATATGGACAAGCAAATGTGTCTGTGGTAGGCTGACTTAGATTCCCTCAAGTTTACAGTTATCAGGATATAGCTAGCTCATATGGAAACTCTATTTTAGTATTTTGAGGAACCTCCATTCTGGCTTCCACAGTGATCACATCAGTTTCTATTCTTGCCAGCAGGATAAAGGGGTCCCTCTCTAAAATACTCATCATTGTTTGCTGCTACTCACTGTCTGGTCAATATCCATTCTGACTGGGGAAGGGAAAGGAATCTTAATACACTAATTTGCAATCTCCTAAGGATTAAGGATGATTAACTTTTCATATATTTATGGGACACTTAACATTTCTTCTTTTGGGATCAGTCTGTTCAAGCATTTGCTCATTTACTGAATGGATAGTTTTGTGTTTTTAATTTTTTTCCCACCCAAATAACCACTTCCTTATGGAATGTTCATTAAAATCCCCTGCTATCATTTTAACTCCCCCTCTTATCCCTTTTCTTCCTTCCTTCTTTTTTCTTGAGACTTGTTCTCACTGTAGCTAGCCCATGCTGTCCTTGAATTTAGAGATCGTCCTATTTCAGCCTCTGGAGTGCTGGGATTATAGGTGTCAACTGGCCTCTGGCTCCTCTTCACTTTCTTACTGCTAGCCCTGATGAGGAAGTGCTATAATTGATTGTTATACACTGTGGGTAATGCTTTTCCTGTCCCAAGAAACCTTTTTCTATCTCAAGGTCTTGAAAAATATTCTCCATTTTTTTTTTTCCCAAAGGTTTCTCTGTGGAGCCTTGGCTGTTCTAGAACTTACTCTGTAGATCAGGCTGTTCTCGAACTCAGAGATCTGCCTGCTTCTGTCTCCTGAGTGCTGGATTAAAGGTGTGGGCCACCACTGCCTGTCTCTTCTCCAATTTTATAGAAGCTGTATTTTTTTTTTTAAATTTAAGACAGGTTTCTCTGTGTAGCTTTGTACCTTTCCTGGAATTCACTATGTAGCCCAGGCTGGCCTGAACTCACAGAGATCTGCCTGGCTCTGCCTCCCGAGTGCTGGGATTAAAGGCATGCACCACCACCGCCCAACTGCTATAGGTTTTTTGACAGTACTTTTTAAAAAAAAGTTTGTATTATTGGGGCTAGCAAGATGGCTTAGCAGTTAAGAGCACTGGCTGCCCTTTCAAGAGGACCCTTGGTTCAATTCCCAGCACCTAAGTGGCAGCTCACTGTCTGTAACTCCAGTTCCAGGGATCTGACACCCTCACACAGACACACATGCAGGCAAAACACCAGTGCACATAAAATAAGTATTTAAAAAGTTTGTATTATGATTTAAATCACATATCTGTGTCTGTGTAGGTATGTGTATATGAGTGCAGGTATCCATGGAAACCACAAGAGGGCATCAGATCCCCTGGTGCTGGAGTTGCAGGAGGTTGTGAATCCCTGCTACATGGGTTATGGGAACCAAACTTGGGTCCTCTTCAAGAGCAGTATATACTCTTAAATCACTGAGTCATCTCTCCATCCCTGATTACTTTGGCTAAATAAAGTCTTGATAGCCTGCAGTATTATTCTCTAAGTCTTGAGAGTACTGTTCTGTAAGTCTACCTGAACTACTCTTGGTCTTGGCATTGCTGTGTAAGCCTTACCATCACCTTTTTAGCCTTTGTTATTGGGGTTTTCATTGACACTTCAATATATCTATAAGTCAACTCCTGAAGGAAATGCATGTATTAAAATATGGAGCATTAGCCGGGTGGTGGTGGTGCACGCCTGTAATCCCAGCACTCGGGAGGCAGAGGCAGGTGGATCTCTGTGAGTTTGAGGCCAGCCTGGTCTCCAAAGAGAGTTCCAGGACAGCCTCCAAAGCTATAGAGAAACCTGTCTTGAAAAACCAAATAGAAAAAAAAAAAGAAAAAAAAAAAAGAAAAAAAAAAAAAGAAAAAGGAGCATTCTAATCCAAGAACTTGAAATATCTATTTATTTGAACCTTTAATGACCTTAATATTTTTGAATGTTTCATAGTGTAGTACTGCACATCTTCCATTATATTTACTCTTAAGTGGTGATGGTCCTTAGTGCTACTGTATATACAATTGGCAGTACCTAAATATTGTCACTCAAAAGATTCTCTTTGGAATGGTTTGGTTCTGGTTTATATATAACCAATTACTGCATTGCCAACTTGTACCAGTTACCTTACCAAATTCACTTACTAATTTTAAAAGTTTTCTAGTAGAGTCCTTCAAGTTTCCTACAATTTTTTTAGTCTTTTGCACACCTTAGGATGCTTAGTGCAACAGTACACAAAAGTGACAGTGGAATTCTTATCCTGATGTTAAGAGGAAAGCTTTCAACACTTCAGCAGTAAATGACTTCTGCTGTGAGTTAAAAGACATGACCAGAATGAGCTGTAGAGAATAGCCGCCATTTCTTATTTTTGAGAGTTCTTTTTTAAATAAAAACCAAAAGTGTATATTGTATCTAAAATGTTTTTCTGTCTATAAAAACTTATATATTTTCTTTAAATTTTATCAATGACGAATTTTTCTGACTGAATTTCAAGGGTCAAGGCAGTTCTGCACTTGTAAGAACTCTACTTGGTCTTTATTACTAGTGATACTTTTTGTTTTTAGTATTTTTCTTTTTGTTCTTATAGAACAAAATAGAACAACAGAATTTATAAGTTTTACTTTTAATGTCTATTTTCATCCTTTTGCATTTTTGTACATTAATTATGTCCCTTAACAGCTTTAGAACACTTAAAAAAACTCTCCATAATCTTCTTTTAATTGGAGACTCTGTCGATTTATAATTACTTATTGGTATGTGTGAAAGTCTTCGATCTCATACTTGTACTTTCTGTATTCCTCTTTTATTTCCCCACTCTTGCCTCCTTCTGGATTGTTTTTCTATTTCCTCCCAATAGTTTGATCGATATGTATTCTTTTACTCTACCATAAGTGCCTTCTAATAAGAAGTGTTCCAACAATCCTCTATTAAGACAACAATAGACATGATAAAGTGGGAAAGACAATCAGGCTTCAATAATACATAAATAACTACAGGCAACTAAGGAATGCTGAGAGCAGAGAAATAGTCTTCCCCTGGGAAGGGCCCCTAAAGTGGTTATCTAATACCAAGTGGTTAGCCCTGAAATCATATATATATATATATATATATACACAACCTTCTCAGTCATATAAATGTTTCCTGTTGTCCTAGTTAGGGTTACTATTGCTGCAATGAAACACTGTAACCAAACCATATATATATATATACACACACACACACACACACACACACACACACACACACAAAACATACACAAATATATGTACAAACATATACAGCACACATACTGGCTAGTTTTATGTCAACTTGATACAAGCTAGAGTCATTTGAGGAGGGAGTCTCAATTGAGAAAATGTCTCCATAAGATCAGGCTGTAGGCAAACCTGTAGGGCATTTTCTTAGTTGTGATTGATATGGGAGGGCTCAATTGATTAGGGAGAGTGCCACTCCTGGGCAGGTGGTCCTGGGCCTGTAAGAAAGCAGGCTGAACAGGCCATGGGAAGCAAGCCATAAGCAATACCCCTCCATGGCCTCTGCATCAGTTCCTGCCTCTAAGTTCCTGCCCTGCTTGAGTTCCTGCCCTCACTGCTTTTGATGATGAACTGTGATGTGGAAGCCTATGTGAATTAAACCCTTTCCTCCCCAACTTGCTTTGGTTACAGTGTTTCATCGCAGCAATAGTAACCCTAACTAGGACAACAGGAAATGTTTATATGACTGAGAAGGTTGTATTTATCCATTTAGATACATACATACATACATACATATATATATATATAAAATGCTATCAATTTGAAAGAGAGCAAAAGGAGTAATAATGCTTGGGAGGGGTTTGAAGGAGGAAAGGAAAGGGGGAAAATGATGTAATTATATTTTAATTACAAAAAAGCTAACCAGGACAATGGCCATAAGCTTACAATAAAAAAAGAAAAGATTTTATTGTTTCTGACAGATTGGAATGATAAATGATGAAGTCTGTTCTCTCACCAGCAGACTTAATTCTGATAGCAAGCTTTCCTGAGCAGGACATCACACTGACAATTCCACTTGTAGTTATTTATGAAGAGGACTTAGTGTGAAAAACAGAGAAGCCCAGCAAAATTTCTCTATATTCAGAGTCCCAAGTTTTTAATTTTTTTATGCAAATATTTTCCTTGGCCATAGTCTCAAACTGTATTTCCAACTTATTTCTCACGTTTTACATAGTCATATGCAAACTGAATTACCATTTAAAAGAATATACCTATAATTCCTTATCAAGTAGAGCTGCGATTAATAGCAGCATTAAGGTAACTTTCTAAAATATACACAAGGCTTACAGTTTTCACAGTGCTTTTAGAGCTCCTTAATGAAATTAGGAATGTCTAAATTCAAGTAAAATCACCTACTGTGTAATCAAAGTATTAAATTTGTGCATGGTGGAATATAGTTTTTGAGAATATATTTATATATATATGAAAGCATAAAATAGGATTTAACATTTTTGGAAAATAGCAATAAGTGGCAAGAACACAGAAAAGCTGTGCTTAGTTACATTCTTTAAGTAGTATCTTAGGAAAATACTCTAAGTAGACAATATAGGTGAGCCCCTATCTATATCTGGGTTAGCAAATCATAGCCTATGCCAAAGCCTGCCACACCTATTCACTCCTTAGTCTATGGCTGCTTTGATGGCAGAGCTAAGCCCCTGCACTAAGAGACCAAACGGTTTGCAAACTGGTGATCTTTACTCTCTGGCTCTGGAAAATATACGTGGAGCTCAGGCCTACAGCAGACTTTTTTTCTCTTCCATCTGTCTGGGCAAATGCCATTCTTACTTTAGGTCATCTTCACACACAAGCTGGAAAATGACGAACTACAAAAAGAAGGATACACAAGGAACGTGCCCAGAAGGAATAAGCACCGTCACCTTCTGCTGTAGCAGAGGTGCTTTTCAGTCATCCACTTGTTCTGAGAATACCAACGGGATGCCATCTCATTTTACCTAAGGCTACACATCCCTGGGATCTTGTTTCTGAAATACTTTCAAGATTCAAGTGGAAACTAAGAATGGTCTCTTTCTGGAGCCCACGGACACTTACCTCCTGCACAGTGAATACAGCCTGTTGGAGGCAGTGATTCGGAAATACTCTGGTTTTGAACGGGATGAATTGCCACTTATAGTGCCCAAACCTAAGCGCTGATAATCTCTGAAACATGCTTTCTCCACCAACTGCTCCATTGTAGATTTCTCTGAGGCCTTCAGGGTTGTACTTGTTGGGAGTTCACTGTCATCTGAAACTAACAGGCAGAAATAGGTCTTGTCAAAGTGATCAGCTCAAAGTAAAGAACTCAAAACAACAGCACCAGCAACTACTACTTGTTTTTGGAGACAGCGTCTTACTGTGCAGCTTGGGTTGACCTGGAACTTGATATGTAGACAAGGCTGGTCTGGAATTCACAGAGATCTGCCTGCCTTTCCTCCCCAGTGCTGAGATTCAAGGCATGCGATGCCATGCTTGGCTCAAAATTTCCTTTTGAAGAAGGTTTTTATGTTAGGGTTGCCAGGATTTTATGTGTCATAAATTAAACAATTTCTATAAGGGATTATAGTTCAACATAGATGAAAACAGTAATGGAAGTCAGGAAACAGTAAGAGGGAAGTAACACCATTTAAATAACTTCTAAAAACAAAGTGGGGCACGGTACATTTTAAAACCCCAGCATTTGGGAAGTAAAAGCAGGAATACTAAAGTTCAAGGCCAGCCTGGGCTACATAAAGCTTTGTCTCAAAAAAAAAAAAAAAATAGAAAATTCACCTGGTGTGGTGGCACACGCCTGTAATCCCAGTACTAAGAAGGCAGAGGCAGGTGGACCTCTGAATTTGAGGCTAGCCTGGTCTACATAGTGTGTTCCAGGCCAGCCAGGAATATATTGTAAGACTCCACTTCTAAAAGAAACAAAACAAAACAACAACAAAATAAGTAAAAATGACATGATTTTAAATTCATTAGCCACATTCTTCTGTTTCAGTCAGGCCTATCCATTGACACTTAAGTACAATAATTTGTATACAGGATTCTAAAAACCAGAAGACAATCTGTTAGTAAAATTTATCTTTATAAGATTACTATACAAATTTATCATCCAAGGTTTTGTGTTATTTTGAAAAGAATACATTTATATGGAAATTTCTAGGCTAACTAAAAGCATAGTAGAGGGAAAAACTATGAAAAGTTACACTTGGTTCCTGGAAATCCTTTTATTAGAGGATATAATGTATATGAAAAACTCTGTGACTCTTTGTAATTACAGGTTCAAAGAACTATGATCTAAAGAATTTACTCAATAACCAAGTACTTTAGAGAGGATTTTTTTTTAAAGGACATTCCTAATTGGTATTGTATAACCACAACAAAAAATTCATATGAAAAACTGTCCTAATTTTCTATTTGTTTTTAATATGAGAAAAGTTAAACTTTCAAAGGCCTCAGAAATGTACTCAAGAGTACTAAAAGGCAAGGACAAGGCATGGTGGTGGCACACGCCTTTAAAGCACCCAAGGCAGGCAGAACTCTGTGCTTTCAAGGTCAGCCTGGTCTACAGAGTGAGTTCCAGGACAGCCAGGGCTACACAGAGAGACCCTGTTTCAAAAAAGCAAAAGATACAGCTCTATCCAAAACCATACAAAAACCAAACTTGTTATCCATAACACTCACCTTTTCATAATAATCCAAAAGGGAAGAATGTTATCATTCTGGCCTGCCTCCTGGGGACCCACCCAGTGTCCTGATGTCATCTTACATAAAGTCCCCTTTAAGAGAAAACCCTTCCCCCTTCTCTTTTGCTCGCGCTCTCTCTCTCTCTCTCTCTCTCTCTCTCTCTCTCTCTCTCTCTTTTTGGTTTTTTGGAGACAGGGTTTCTCTGTAGCATTTGGAGGCTGTCCTGGAACTCACTTTGTAGACCAGGCTGGCCTCAAACTCACAGAGATCCACCTGCCTCTGCCTCCCAAGTGCTGGGATTACAGGCGTGCTCCACCACCGCCTGGCGCCCCCTTCTCTCTTTCTTCCTTCCTCTCTCCTCCCGTGAGGCTGCAAAAGCACCTCCACCTCTCTCTCTCTCTCTCTCTCTCTCTCTCTCTCTCTCTCTCTCTCTCTCTCTCTCTCTCCTCTCCCCTTCCCCTTTAATAATAAAACTTTCCATGTGGATGCTGTGTCTACATGGTGTAACTTTCCACTGTGCCATGCTGCTGCTACTGCATCTGCATGGTTTGGCTATCTTCACTTTGGCTCAAATTTGCCAAGGCTGCCGCATGCCATTTTACAACAGAAAGAACATTATGTAACTTGGTCTTTTGGTGGAGTAATTGTCATGGAATGATTTTCATTGTTTGATTTTTGAAGGAAGGGTCATACTATGCTTCCCAAGCTGCCCTTGAATTTATGAGCTTAAGTGGTTCTCTGCTTTGGCTCCTGAGTAGCTGTAACTATACATGTATATGTCCAGTTATAGACTGCTTTTTTTAGTTTTTGTTCAATGAAATAATTCAAATTAGAAGAGTCAATAATTACAAGTAGCAATGTTTTGTATATGAATGTGAGTAGGCCAGAGTTCCAATAAGTGTTCATTTTAACAATAGAATGACAGGTCTTTTTATTGCCTACAGAGATAAGTCTGTATGTATTCCTTCTTACACTGGGGAAGTACACACATAAAATCTTGTAGGTTCTTTATTCTAGCAAGCCAGATGAAAATTACTTAAGCAACGCTCTCACTAAAAATGAGGTTTCTTTTAGAAGGTTGTTACGAGTTCTAGTTGTATAATTACTACTGATGGAATCTAAGCTCTTGAGATAAAAAAGGGATAATATTATTTCCCCTTCCATTACATCATATTTTATGTATTATATCCATAGAATACTCAATACTTGGTTAAAAATTGGAGAAAAAAAATCAGTCAACAAGATATCTTGCTTTCTTCTATTTTCCCCAGCTAAGAAATATCTTGGCTAACTATATGCATTTTTAAAGTTATTTTTCAGGTAATTTTTTAACACTTAAGAATTTCTTCATCTTAGATTTCCCTAGTCTTCAACTTGGAATATTTTTTTTGTTTTTTGAGACAGGATTTGTGTAGTCCTGGCTGTCCTGGACCTAGCTCTGTAGGCCAGGCTGGACTCAAACTCACAGAAATCTGCCTGCCTTTGCCTCCCAAGTATGGGATTACAGGTGTGTGCCACTCCCACCACCCAGATCCTTATCCCCTTCAGGAAATCCTACCAGCGTTCGCCACCGCACAACCGGCCCTTATTCCCTTATTCTTACTTTATGCACAGCTTTCCTTCTTTCTTCCTTTACTAAGACCCAGATATTCCAGGACGAAGCTACACAGACAAAGCCTGTCTAAAAGCCCCAGGTAAAGATGGCTGGTGTGTGACTTTGTAGAGGAGCAGTGTAAGTTAACAAATACCAGGCTGAGGATGTAGCTCAGGTGCAGAGTGTTTGCACAGTATGCATGCAGCACTACAAGCAGGCAGGATAGCACATATGCCTGCAATTCCAGCCCAGGGGTGAGGGCAAGAGGATGAGAAACGCATCCTTGGTTACATGGTGAGTTTAAGGCTGGAGTACACAAGACCCTGTCTTTATTTAAAAAAAAAAAAAAGTCAGGGCTGGAGAGATGGCTCAGAGGTTAAGAGCACTCCAGAGGTCCTGAGTTCAATTCCCAGCACCCACATGGTGGCTCACAACCATCTGTAATGAGATCTGGTGCCCTCTTCTGTATACATAATAAAAATAAATGAAATCTTAAAAATAATTAGAAAATTAAAAAAAGTCAAAATCTTATCTAAACACTAGAATATTAGTAAAAATTTATCTTACCAGTTCTGAGAAACTGTTAAGAACTCATGAAGCTTTCACAATTTTTGTGCATTACAGTTTATGTACAACTACAATTTCGTCTTTTGTTATTCATGTAAGGATAGCCAAGTATGGCAGCTAACCTATTCTCAGGCAGAGAAAAATGGATCTCTGTGTGTTCAAGGCCAGCCTGGTATAGGTTGTAAGTTCCAGGCCAGCCAGGGCTACATGGTGAGACCCTGTCTCAAGAAAGAAAAAAACAACAAAAAGACAGAAGAAAATGGAATTATAGACAGTGGTTCTTACATACCAGAAATGTCATCGTCTTCATTCCACCCAGGACGGTGTACTCTCTCTTCCACAATTGTCCCCGTCCTCTTCTTCAATAAGTACTGCCTCCCAATCGTCATTTTTCCTGCCCTTTTGGCACCTTTCACAATTGTTTTTGAGAAAGTTCTAGAAGTCATAAAAACAAAGAGAAAATCAATTTAATATGAAGACACCACTTGTAGTTTTGATACCTATATTACTCACACTGTTACTTTTCCAGAACTACATACTACGGTGCATATATATATATATATATATTTTTTTTTTGGCTTTTCGAGACAGGGTTTCTCTGTGTAGTTTTGGTGCCTGTCCTGGAGCTCGCTCTGTATACCAGGTTGGCCTCGAACTCACAGAGATCCGCCTGGCTCTGCCTCCCGAGTGATGGGATTAAAGGCGTGCAATGCATACTTTTGTTATACTTCTTTATATCACTTTCATACTGTGGAGAACTGCTTTCCTATGTCACTTCCTTCAGGCAAAAATGTACAAGAACTTAAAGCATGACATAAACTACTGATCACTCAAATATCTTGCCTTACCCTCACCCCAGGGTCTCCTATGTATCTCTGGCTGTCCTGAAACTTGCTATGTACACTAGGCTTGTCTTGAACTCACAGAGATCCACTTGCTTGGGACTCCTGAGTGCTGGGATTAAAAAGTGTACCACCATGCCCAGCTGATACTCAAATCTTAAACACCTTGGTTTAGCTTTTGGGCATTCCCAAGCCTATTCCATTATCTATACCACTGTTTCTACCATGGTTCCCATAGATCACATTAGCAAGTCTTCAGTCATGCACAAGTCCCCCACTTCCTTCATTTCAAACTTTCTCTGAGGTCATATGACATTAATGGTTGGCAACACTTATTTCTTACATGTTTTAGATATGTACGTGTGTACGTGCCTTTTCTCTAGCTATAAACTGTTCAAGTATAGAAAAAGAATAATTCTTCTTTTTTAAGAGGAGAAAATAACAACTCAGATACCCGAGAATCCTTTTGAAAATCAGTTTTAATTTATGAGATGATAAGATAAAAATTAGGAGTTAAAAGGGCCAGCAAAATGGCTTAGTGCAGATAAAGATGCTTGTCACTAATGTCCTGGATAACCTAAGTTCAATCCCTGGTACTCACATGGTGAAAGGAGGAAAGTGAGTCCCACAAGGTATCCTTTGACCTTCACAAACATGTGGAGATGTGTACACACACACACACACACACACACACACACACACACACACACACAGTTCGAGAAAAGCCATCATTAATGAAATACTTCCTCTCAGTTAGCTATGGAAGGGCTGAAGGCAAGAGACCCATCTCTCTTACCGGAAGGAGGTGTTCTTTTCTTTCTGCTTGGGTAAAATGATTTGTGGGGTAGTTTGTCCAGCAGCAAAAGCAAAGGTACTAAAAATGGACTGAGGATAACGGAACTTCATTAGCTGTTTTTTAAAGATGTCTACCACTTCTGGACTGACTTCTTCATCAAATGCTACTTTAATCAACTAGAGATAAAAGAGACATACTCATCAGAAGCATTAAGGATTTCTTGACAACTTTTATTCACATCACTAAAAACAACAAAAGTGAACAGAAAAATAACAATATTAAAGAGAAAAACATTAGTAATAGAATTATAACTTTAGAAGTTATAGGATTTTGGAAGTTTTTTTAAGTTTTAAAAGAAAAAAGTATGACTAGCCAGATGACTCATCAGGTAAATGTGTTTGCAACCTGAGTTTGATCCCTAGAACCCATGTAAAGGTGAGCAGAGAGAACTGACTCTACAAAGGAAAGTTTATTTGCAATATAGACTGTCAGTTGGTGAGAAAAATTATGTTCTTGAAGTTGGTTTTCTTTAAAACTATGTTTTCTATGATGAGATAGGGAATTAACCTACGTGAAATAGGAAATGTTCCCATTCTATTCCTCAACTGTTAGATCTAGAGAAAGAATGTAGCATAATATGGTTCTTTCTTATCCACAGATATAAACAAATCTAGGAATAGAAAAGTCAGTTACACAAGAATTGCAAACAGTGCAGGCAGGCAACATTGAAGTGTAGAGCTCCTTGGTAGCTGAACAGTAAGAATGTCCCTATAGTCGAGGCTAAACGTGATGTGAGAAGGGTTCAAGCTCTAAACCAGCAGCTTCTCTGAAGAGCACAGGAATGATGAGCTGAGGAACCTCCCCTCAACTAGAAAGAGAGAGGGAAAGCACTGGGATTCTTGGGAGTCTGAGAAGAAGTAAAGAATAGGAAAATCAAACTATTGTAGACATAAACTTTTAAAAAGAAACAATAAAGGAAAGGTCCTTTCTCCACACACAGTGTGTATCATTGTTTCTATAGGTTTAGTAAGACAAGAGACTTCTGGAAAAGTCACTGTTTCATCTGGAGCCATTCAGTCATTCCTAACAATAATGTCTTAGCTCCAGCTAAACTTCTCAGAGTTTTACTTTTCCCACAGAAAAGCCATAGAATATTTCCTTCTGAAACAGAATTATTTTTACCTAAAGTTTTATCAGCAGGAGTTGGGGAATAAGTTGTTAGAGAACAAGAGCCATTGTGTATCTGACTGACAATTTGTTGGCTAAGGGAGTCCGGAAGTGTAGTGTCAAAGCCAAAGCCAACCCTCCCATATACTCACCTTCTTATGTCCGTCCACTAACTTCTGACCCCATGACCACAGAAAATAGATACGTAACTAGATCTATAGAAGATCTTTTACTAGAAGGGCTTTCTTTCTTTCTTGATACATGTTGATGTGTATGTGGAAATATGAAGTTGAAAATACTCTAAAAACACTATGTGATTTGGGTTTTGAGGTTTTAAGTTAGGGACACTCAAGTAGATAGAGTCTATGCAAGTATTCTAAAATCTGAAACATGCATGGTGTACCTGGAAAGATGCCGATGTAATCTGCAGCCCTTCTTGCATGTTCTGCTGCAACTGGTTCTGTATGGTTATCTTCTTCTCCTTGGTGATGGAGGAAATGGGAAAGCTCCGCACAACTGTCTGTTCACCAACTGTAGGAAGACAGGACACAGATTCAGCAATAGCACTTTATAGCTAAGGTCTAGAGTCTCTTCTGAAGAGATGTATCAGCAGAGGACAATGCCAATGATGCAATGAGAGAAAATGCCAAGATTCTAGAATCTCATTCAGTAGGTTTTCTTTTTTTGTTTTAAGACAATGTCTCTTATGCTGGGTGTGGTAACATAGGCCTTTATTTAATGCCAACACTCAGGAGGCAGAAGTAGGCAGATCTTTGAGTTTGGAGCCAGCCTGGTGTACAGAGTGAGCTCCAGGACAGCCATGGCTACACAGAGAAGTCCTATCTCAAACCAACCAACCAACTAACCAACCAACCAAAGCAACAACAATAACAAAAGAAAAAAAAATCCAAGGTCTCTCTGTATAGTCCTGGCTGTCCTGGGACTTACTATGTAGACCAAGTTGGCCTTGAACTCACAGAGATCTGCCTGCCTCTGCCTCCAAGTGCAGGGATTAAACGTGTGTACCACCACACTCAAATCATTTATTAGTTTTACTATACTGCAATTCACCCCTAAGAGATTTTTTTTTTTTTTTAAAACAGAGTACAGGAACGGAGACATCTGCCCATCCTCATTGTTCCTATATCCTTTACCTATTGTATGCATATAAAACCACCTGGCTTAAGGCAGTCATACAGGAATGGGATTTATACAATAATAAAGATGTGGTCTTCAACACTGAAAAGAAAGCCAAGATAGTTAATGTAATGATAAAACAAGAGAACATGTTTTTTGGGGGGTAGGGTAGGGGAGATAGTTTGTTACTATAGGTTGCCCACAAACTCATGATCCTCTTGCATCATCCTTACAAGTGCTGGGACTATAGGCTTGAGCTAGCATGTCTGGTAAAATAATGGATTTTTAAAGTCTGTTTCCATATGTAGTAAAAGGTATTTGTTAAGTTTCAAATCCAGGAAAAATGGCTGAAGTGCCTATTTAACATATCAAAGCAGACTGCCAGGTTCTCCCAACACCCCTCAGTCCCTACTTATCACAGGGTCCTTCTGGCTTGCATACTCTCCCCTACCCTGAACTCTCCAGTCCTTGGGGCTGGGCTGCTCCTACCTATATAACCCAGACATCCTGGTAACCCACCCTTTTGTACTTTTGGCCTCCTGGATGCTGTACCTGGTTCCTCTCCTCTTCCTCTCCCATCTCCTCATATGGCACAGCTTAGTCTGGTCATGTCTACCTTGGACTCTCCCAGATGTCCTTGCCTCTGACTATACTCTCCTAAATATTTATAATAAACTTTATCCTTTACTATACCTAGGAGCAGTAATGTTCTTTCCTTTCCCTTTTATTTCTTTTCTTTTCTTTTCTTTTTTTATTCAGTATTGTTTAATGTTTCTTCCAGAAAGCCTTTGGAACATGAGACTAGATGTGTGTCCAAGAGTTTAAGAAATTTAAACATTTTATAAAACAAGAATGTGAGAATACAAACTACCTGTGGGTATGAAGATATGTCTAGAAAAGAAGTATCTTGGCCTTCTTTGGACAGTTTCCAGGTCTCCATTAGGAGAATGCCATACAAATACTATTATAACATGTGAATAACAACTCCTCAGTTCAAGTACAGATAATTCAGGGATTTGAGCACTTCAGAAAAGGAGACAATCTTTATATGCAAGATGGATAGAAAATAATTTCTGCAAGATGTGGGAGGGAAGGCAAACTTTGAAGAGAAGATAGGGTTTGAATTTGCAGAGGGAATAGGGAAGGCATTTTAGGCAATGTGATAGATAACATGGCAGAAACAGCAATGAAGGCCTCATAGTCAGTGAGCCAGAGCAGACTAGGATTATTGGATTTAGAGGCTTATATATTTGTTCACTATCCTCAGAATTCCTCATTCTCTGGATTTGCCAATCTCCCTCCTGAAAAATCCTGACTATCCACTTATTAAATTCATATCCAGAGGCTAAGCAAAGCTGGGATATATATGCAATTTAAGTTCTAATACATATTAAAGCCTATATATGCATGGATACCACTCAGGTTTCAATGTGTTAGAAATTTAAAAAGCAATTGTGAAAAAAAAAGTTGTCTCTGACAAAAACATTTTCCTAAACTCACACTTAACATTAAAATTGCAAAGACCCAGCACTCGGGAGGGAGGCAGAGGCAGGTGGATCTCTGTGAGTTCAAGGCCAACCTGGTCTACAAAGCGAGTTCCAGGACAGCCTCCAAAGCTACAAAGAGACCCTGTCTTGAAAAACCAAAAAAAAAAAAAAAACCAAAAAAACAAACAAACAAACAAAAAAAAAAAGCAATGAGATTTCAACACTAAGGCTGCCTTTTTTCTTTTCTGGGTTTGAAATGGTATGTGAATCATTGTGCATGGACTGAATAAAATCTCCAGTGCCATACAGGGATCCCTGCTCTGATGGCATGCGCTGTGTCATACCTAGCTGGTCATGTGGTGTCCCTCTGAAGAGAATTCTGTAAGTGGTAAGGAACAAGGCGCCTTCTGCGGGCAGGAGCTGAGGACCTCCAAGGAGACCTCCAGTGGCTTCTTCCCGACCGTCAGGATCCAGCAGGACTCGAAGACCTTCACATACAATTTCTTCACCTGGCAGTAGAGCTGGTCGAAGAATCTTGGGCTAAGAACAGGTAAGAATAGGTAACTGTTTAAAAGCAACTCTTGTGGGGTTTCCATCATTAGTTCCAGGTTACCTTTTCACATATAATCTGGAAACCCTGAGTCAACCCTAGCCTGACTGGGAGGAGGCAGACCTGAAGTTTCTAAGTCCAAGTATAAAAAGATTCTTTGCAGCATTGCTTTTTAACAGTAAAAACATAGGGAAATAACTTGAAAGTTTGCAGTGTCCATTCAAACAACCATTTTACAACCTTTCATACAATGAAATGTAAGAGGCCATTAAGAATAGGAATAACTGATAAAGGAGGTGCTATGATGGCTATGGCAGAGACAAGGGTGGGAGAGGAAGACATTACATCGTGTATTTCTTTTCGCTTAAACTTTACATAAAACAATAAATACTATATTGTAAATGAAGAAACAAATACTTAAATGGGTTTGTTTGTTTGTTTTCTGGAGAAGGGTTTCTCTGTGTAACAGCCTTGGCTGGAACTTACTCTGTAGTCCTGACTGGCCTTAAACTCAAAGAGATCTGCCTGCCTCTGCCTTGGACAGGGTTTCTCCTGAGATTAAAGGTGTGCCCATCATGAGATTGGCTGTGCACTCCTCCTCCTATGGCATCCACTTCTTGAGTGCTGCCACTCATGGTTCCATAGTTAGCTTTTGTTGTTTGTGCTGGCTGGCCTGGCACTCACTCTGCAGATCAGGCCAGCACTGAACTCACATAGATTCGCCTGCCTGTTTCCTCAGTGCTGAGACTAAAGGCATGCACCGCTATGACTGGCCATGGATTTATGTGTTTTCAAAAAGGGTTATACATTTTGGCCAAGTAATGAACTTTACACATGAGAAATTTAGCTCAGTGTCCAGTATAAGAGGAACAACACGGTAAGATTCCTCTTGGGAGATATGGGCAAGGAAAGAAATCATCCCTCTTAAACATCTGTTTTTTTAAAAAGAACTAAAAACTACCTAAGTCAGCTAGGCATAGTGACACATCCCTTTAATCCAAGCACTGGGGAGACTGAGGCAGGTAGATCTCTGTGAGTTTGAGGCCAGCTTGGTCTACATAGTGAGTTCCAGGACAAGTATAGTCAAAGCTACATAAAGGGACCCTGTCTCAAAAAAAAAAAAAAAAAAAAATCAAAACCAAAACCAACCAACCAAACCAAACAAAAACCCAAACCAAACAGTGGTGGTGCACGCCTTTAATCCCAGCACTCAGGAGGCAGAGCCAACCTGGTCTACCAAGTGAGCTTCAAGAAAGGCACAAAGCTACACAGAGAAACTCTGTCTCGAAAAACCAAACCAAACCAAACCAAACCAAACAACAATAAAAACAAAACAAAAACCAAACAACATCCCCTCAAAAAAACCTAACTCAGCATTATTCCTTTTTCAGGCTCTAGGAATCTTAGAACTAAATTCAGAAATCAAAGACTATTATATCTTAAGCCACACACAGAGTTGTGCTACTACCTGTGTGGCCTCTGATCACTCCTTTGGGTGTAGTTTAATTCTGTCAGAGAGCTGAGGCCCGAATTCTAGTCTGCAATAGGCGTGAGGCCAGAAGCAAAGTAACTATCCAAGTGCTTCCTCAATACAGATTTCTAGGTCCCAAGATGTTCTAATCCAGGAGACCAGGGATGCCAGATCCTTAATTTCCCTGATGTTTGTTGTGGACAGTCAGATTCAAGAATCCAGTATTTTTATGGCAACTATTTAAATCTTTTCTTTTCTTTTTATGGGGGTGGGGTGGGGGCAGGTATATAAACCCTGAGATTGTGCTTGGGAATTAGAATTATTCATAATTTATGACCTCTGTATAAAAGTAGAGTTAACAAGAGGTTATTATTGTTCTTTTGTTGAACCTCCCACCCCCACAAAAAAAAACCCCCACAACATTTGTATTTTAGTTTACAAAATTCTGTATGGCAAACTCCCCAGAACCTTTAATGCATCATTAAACTGTCTGTGTCTAGGGCACAGAAGCCCATTGCTGCTGTGTTTTGAAAGGCCTGCTGTACCTTGAAAGCACAGTGTGGAGTATTACCTTCTGGATAGGTGGAAGTCTTCTACTCTCTCGATGTACTGCCTCTAGGGTCTCAATGTGCATAGCTACAATTCCTAGGGTGAGTCAGAGCGTTCAAAAGAAAGAAAGTAAACCAGGAGAACAAAAGCAAATTCAGATATCTAGAATGAAAAATTAACTGAAGTTTGACAGTCCTCCAAAAGTCAAAATATAATAACCATATAATCCATGGAATTCTATTCCTAGGAATATACCTCTAAAGAATTGAAAGTAAGTACTTAAACAGATACCTGTATGCAAATATTCATAGAATCACATTCACAAATCTTCAAAGGTGGAAAAACCCATCTCTATTGACAAATGAATGGCTGAACAAATAACATATCCATAGAATGGAATAGTATTCAACCAAAAAAAAAATGAGTGAAGTAACACATGGATGAACCCTGTAAACAATATGCTAACTGAAAAAAGCTAGAAACAAAATTTGAAACATATTATTCTACATATGTAAAATTGCTAGAGCAGAAAAGTTCATGGAAACAGAAAGCAGGTTAGCTATTTCCAGAGGCAGGAACTGAAGAAACAAAATTTATTACCTACTACTAGTTACTGAATAACTATTTTGAGTGATAGAAAAGTTTAGGAAATAATGGTGATTTATAGAACACTGTGAATATGATTAATGCAACTCCTTTTTTTCTTCTTTCTTTCTTTCTTTCTTTTTTTTTTTTTTTTTGGTTTTCGAGACAGGGTTTCTCTGTGTAGATTTGCGCCTTTCCTGGAGCTTGCTTTGGAGACCAGGCTGGCCTCGAACTCACAGAGAGCCGCCTGACTCTGCCTCCCGAGTGCTAGGATTAAAGGCGTGTGCCGCCACAACCTGGCTTAATGCAACTCTTATGCTATGTACTTGCCACAGTGTAATAAAATTTTAGAACCTGTCCTGGTGGCACATGCCTATAATCCCAGTACTTGGGAAGCACAGGATGGGGATCAGGAAATCAAGCCCAGCCTTAAGGCTAGCCGGGTACACTGCGAATGTGAGGTTACCCTGGTTTATACAAGAACTTGACTTAGAAAACCAAACAACAATAAAAGAAATAAAAAGCAAATCAGAGAAAAGCAAGCAGTAGCACAGGCATTATGTTGGGACTTCACTACCTGAAGCACTCTGATTCTTTAGCCTCTGTGAAGTGATTGATTACCTGGTATCATGCAGTGGAGACTCCTGATGTGGTCCTGAGTCACTCCACTCTCTGTACAAACCTTGTCAATAAATCGGGCAATGAACCTTACAACGGAGTTGGCAACATCATTATTTTCTGAATCTTCAAACCCACTCTCTGTATCATAGCTCTCAGCTACACTTCCTGCAATACTAAGAGAGCCAAGGAAAGAAATCATGGCCAGGCTTCAAAAAACAAAACAAAACAAAACAAAAAACCACAGACAGACAACATCATAGTCCCTTTACAGAGGAACTGAAACTCGATAAACGAGGTGTATACTCAGTAGGAGGGACACATTTAGCTGTGCTTTCTTTCTGTAAGCGGCAGGTGTGAAATGTTACGTTCTATATGCCTACGTTTAAACATCATCTCTTGGACTAAGTTTTATTTTTGTAAGCAATTCTTCTATTACTCTTCCAAAAGGAACTTAGAAACCACAGAAACTAAAGCAAAGGAATACTGTGTCATTTATTATCAGCTACCAGAATCTTCTAAAACACTTGTCCTTCCAAGTTAATCATTACAGAGAGGCAAGAGGAATGATTCGGCTGATGCTAGAGACTGCGGAACATGTACCATGGCAGGCAGAGTAAATGAACCCTTTTGAGAAACCTCATGTTCTTCCACATGGAAGAATATGACTCTTAAGACCCTTTCTCTTGCCAGATTTTCTCTCTCAGCTCCCCTGCACCCCCACCCCCCCACCCCAGTAAATCACAACCCTGAGAGCCATTGTGAAGCCACATTCTTCTGTGGGGACAGACTCATGCAAGACAAGGGAACACATTCCAAATGAAATGAAGCACAAGGACTGACAATACAAAGAAAAAAGGAGCTGCCTGAAGGAGTCTGACAAAAGCTTGTGAGAACTACAATAGCAGGGTGTTGCAGCACCTATTACTAAAGAGCAGAAACTGCGCTCAGTGGTTAGTTCATTTATTTATTCATTTAATCACCTGTTGAGTTCAATATTCTTACCTAGCACCTAAGTCTGCAAAGATGTAGAGAACTGAACAATGAACACAACAGAGAAAGGACACAGACAATATGCAAACATGAGAATATGTCAGACTGTGATATGGTGGAACAGTGTGGGAGGCTGATAGGATGATCACAAGCTTGAGCCCAGCCTAGTGAGATCTTGTCTCAAAAAACCCCAAACTCAATACCACACCCCCATAAACCGAAAAGAAAAAGGGAAGAAATCAAGTTATGGAAAACACCATTAAAAAAATAAACCAACCAATCAGAGTAAAAATAATAAAAAACAATCTGGAGATTGTTAAGATTAAGAGAGCAAAGCCTATGTGACAGGTAACACTTGATCAAAAATCTAAAACATGGGAGAGACTCTAGGGACTACTGCAGACAGGGTATTCTAGACTGAGGGAGCAGGAAGCAGGCAGCAGTCTTCAGTGTCTGAGGATTAGTGCAGTAGAAAGGCCACGCTGCTTGACGAAGAGAATGACAGGTTAGAGTCATAGCCAGTGTACAGTTCTTATAGGCCTTGCAGATCATAGCAAAGACTCTGGGTTTTACTCTTGGGACATGGGAAGTCACTGGAGAGGAGAGAGGAAGATGAGGTTGAGGACATTATGCTATGGCTTGAATATGAAACGGGCCCTACAGGCTCATGTATTGGGAGCTTGAATACCAGCTGGTAGACTTCTGAGAAGTCATTAGGTCTGGATGGCCCTCAACTATTTATAATGATGGTTCTGTTGGGAAGGTGGTAAAGAGTAGGAGGTGGGAAGGGAATGTATCCTTACGACCACTCTTGTTTTGGTACCTTCCTACAATCCCTTCTCCCTGTCACAAACTTGTTACCCTGATGTTCTGTCCAAGCTCATGGGCCAGACAATAATGAACTGAACTGTCCAAAAATAAGCACTTATTTCTTCTCTTATTTCTCTCAGGTATTTTGGTCACAGCAGAGAAAAATAATTCATACACCATAACTAGACAAATTCTATAGATAAATTGAGAAACAAGAGGACCAAGAAAGTATCACTTTGACAAGAAGGTGCTCGCCAGTCATTTTTTCAGAGCACTTTGCTTTAGCAGTTACATGTAACTGATGGGTCATATCAGTAGTAACAGACTTTGCCAGATTATGTCATAAGACAAAAGGAAGTGTGTGTGTGTGTGTGTGTGTGTGTGTGTGTGTGTGTGTGTGTGTGATTAAGAAGGATGAAGGAAAGTTTTGTTTGTTGGTTTTTAACAGAGGGCTGAACAAGCTACAGATGGGAAAATTCTGAAATATATCCAGCAACATTTGCTGTTCCTGCTGAGACATGATTAGCTCTGAAAGAGGAGGAGCTGTGTGCTCCGTCTTGGTACCTGTTTGTGACAATGCTGTTGCTCCCACTTTCCCAGTCTCCTGGAGCTGATGCTCGAAGAAGCTTGTTTTTACTTGTGTCTAGTGGAACTAGCAGGTTGACCATGAGGTTTGCAAAGTGAATAGCCTGACTGAAGACAGTGCTTTCCTCGTGTTGCACCAGCTCCTGCTGAGTGGACTTGCTCAGAGTAGGCCAAAGGCGAAGCTGCTCGGCTGCCAAGTCCATTGCTGTCTTCTCCTGATACCGGCCGTCAGGAAGCTTAACCCAGAAGATAAAGCAAAGCAAGCCAAAGGTGAGCACCTGTCACTGCGTGTGGGCTCCATAGACATGGAAGGTGCTGAAATCTGTCCATGTCTTAAATCTAGTTCTTCTGTATCTTCTAGTATAATTTTTATCAGTATATACTATTTTTAAGGAAAATATGGAGAAAACATTTAAAGAACAGGAAAATGGATCTCCTTTTTGATTTTGTGAAAGGATCTCATCTTGAATTTGCTGTATAGCTGAAATGACTGTGAACTCCTAATCCTCTTGCCCTCACCTCCCAAGTGCTGGGATTATTGTTGTACGTCAGCACATGGGACTGAACCTCTTAAAAATCATGGGAAGCATTTATTAAGTACTTGTATCCGAAGAGTGAAACTCAGCCTAACAACCAAAGCACACTGCAGTCTTTACCCTGGCCTGCGTGCCTTTGTTGGCACCACACGGCAAACTCGAAGAAGCAGCAGCAAAATACAGAGGCATGTTTCTCACTAACATTTCACTGTTTACACTTCACTCTGCGGCTCTACCTCTTTGAAGCTACTAGTAAGAAGAATTAACATGGATTTCCCATAAATGCCCTTGCAGGAACACTTCAGTAGTATCTGCCAAAACTATTGTCTTTTTTTTTTTTTTTTTCCTCTTCTGGTCTTTGAGAGAAATGGAATGATCAAGGTCACACCTCGTCACTGTTCCACTGAATCTGAAACCCTAAAAAGTCACATTACATCTCTTTACCCATAATTATATTAAAGTTCCATTTTATAGAATATGGTAATTTTTGTATCTTAAGGAAAGTGTAGTCAGATGTGGTAGAGAAGGTCTCTAATCCTATTACACCTTACCTTAACCTGAAGCTGGAGACTCCTGAGTTTGAAGCCTGCCTAGGATTGTTAGATAGTGAATTCTAGAACAGCTGAGTCTCTGTTGTTAAATACATACATACATACATACATACATACATACATACATACATACATACATACATAACATACATACCACCAACTCATTTCTGTTCTCATAGAGTCTCCATTGGGCAGTGAAGATATGCATTATTCCTTCTACCTACTTTCTGTAGAGTTCTGCTTTTATATGCCAGTTGAAGCTATGATGATGTTTAGGCAGAAAAGGCTTCACTGCCCTCTGCTGGTCCTAAGAGCATACTTGTCCGTCGGTACAGTGTCCATACTAACTGGGACACATGTTCTCTCCTCACAATTGAGCATAATGTGAAATCACCAAGAAAGAAGACATATTCATGCTCTAAAGAGGTAATATTTTAAGTGCTTTGAAATTAATGATTTCTTATACATAGCTTAAGCAGATGCTATAGCTGTGTGTAGACTGGCTTGCTACCACAAAATTATCTTACAAGCCTTCATCCTGTTGTAATTCTCACCTAGAAAACGGCTGCGTCTCTGGCTCTTTGAGCCACTGTCGTTCTGTTTTACACCATTTTTCTGCCTTCAAATATATAGTCTCATTTTGTTGAAAAATTAGACAAGTTTTAGATATTTATTTAGTTTATGTGTAAACAGGAAAATTATTTCAATGGATATATGACCAGGAAAGCTATATATAGCATGGCTGAGATCCATGCTTAAGAAAGGAAGGGCTTCATTAACCTGTCAGATTCATGGAGCAGACAGCTCAGTCTTCTGAACTTGTCTACATTCATATTGTGTCAAGACTACAGACCATTTAGAGCTTCCATAGTTTATGATGTGCTGCATGTGTAAGAAATGGTTCTACCTTTGATTATACTCAAGGGAAAGACAACTTAGAATTATGTTTGGGCGGAGGGGGTATGAGACAGGGTCTCTCTACAGAGTCCTGGCTGTCCTGGGGCTCACTGTGTAAAACAAGCTGGCTTTGACCTCACAGAGGTCCACCTCCCTCTGCCTCCCAAGTGCTAGGATTAAAGAAGTGTGCCACTACACCCAGCTCAGAATTATGCTTTATCTTATTTGAATTTTATGCTTCTACAATCTCTTTGAGACGTATGGCATATTTTCTCTCATGAAAAATCTAAGAGGCTCAGGGGGTGGGGGAAAAAATCTAAGAGGCTCATACACACACGCACACACACACACGCACACACACACACACACACACACACGCACACGCGCGCGCACACACACACACACACACACACAAACACACGACATGAAAGCAGAAGGAAAACTATTTGGAGAGGAAGAGAATGGAGAGTAACAAGTAAGTATGAGCAAACTACAATGGTATGAAAATGTCAAAGTAAAATAAAAAGTCTCATTCAGAATAGGCCTTTGTACTGTTACTGACATAAAGATCTAAAATGTGAAGGGGATAATGCATAACCCACTCACTGGGTGTGTTTATGCAGACTCTAGGTGGAACACATTTATGGTGATATTTGATTTGTACTGAAATGTGATTTTATTTGTATGTTAATAAATAAAGTAGCCTGGGGGTCAGAGCTAATAGCAAGCCAACCAGGCTGTGGTGGCATACACTTTTAATCCAGATCACAAGACAGGCAGATCTCTGTGTGTTCAAGGATACAGCCAGCATGGAGACACACGCCTTTAATCTCAATACCAACCATAGAAGACCTGGAGGTCTGTACAGACAGGCAGTGGTGAGGAGGTCATGTGGTTGGGTTTACAACCAATGAGAAGGCAGAACAGAAGTCTATAAAAAAGACAGACACACAGGAAGTAGATCTCTTGCAGAGGGAAGGACAGCAGCGGCAGGAAGGGTAAGGAGGTTTTAAGCTATTGCTCTGACCTCTTGGCTTTTAACTCTATTTGGCTCTGTTTCTTATTTAATTAGACTGTTCATCTACACATATGATTCAGTGTAGTTTCTGCTAACACAACAAGCAGAACCACACACATTTTGTCCATGATTTCTCATGGAAGAAAGCATCCAAAGTGAGCAAATGAGGCATCATGAAAACCAAACATGGCCTTCCCCTCTTTCTGCCTCATGGTCGGCATCTGTTTATACTCACCTTACAGAAGGAACCATAGTTATAGGTAGTCCCCTCCATGGCAGTGCACAGCCCTGTCTTGAAATGAACTTACATAATATATGACACATGATTCTTGTAGGCCAAATCACAGTCACCCTGCTTGTAAGTGTGTAAGACTAAATTTCCTAGTATAACTAGTGCTTCCTCTAGCTTTAGGATTAGTATGCCCTAGATCAAGACGGAAATTACATCAAACATAGACTTTCTATAGTATCTTACTTGTGTTACACATCCCTAAAAATGAACTTTTGCTGTATAATTATGTATATAACCTTAACAGTAATGACCTTTAGTATTGAACATTTCAGAAGAGAATTCAGCTTATTAAATTGCTTAAAAAGAAAATTTATCAGAAACTGTACTTCTAATTACAAAAAAAGATTAATTCAATTACAGAAGATAAAATGGATCACAATTTTTTATCTACCCTGTTATGTTACCTACTATTTGCTAAGAAGTGGTGAATTATTTAATGTATTTTTAAAATATATCCTGGCCAGAAACGGTGGTATACATGTCTGTAATCTCAGCACTCATAAGGCTAAGGCAAGAAGATTGAGAGTTCTGAAACAGCCTGGGCTGGATAGTAAGACCCTGTGTCCAAAAAAATAAAAAATAATTAAAATCCTTGGGCCACTGAGATGGGTCAGTCGATAAAGATGTTTGCCAGCAAGCCTGAAAACTTGAATTCGATCCTCAGAATCCACATGGTAGAACTCATTTTACAGGTTGTCCTCCAGTTTCTGATCACAGGCTGAAGCGTGCATGCGTGTGTGTGTGTGCGCGCGCACACACACACACAAAACAAATAAATGTAAAAAACAAAAAAAAACCATAAATCAAAGTAAGAGAAATTTTAGATTACTAGAGTTTTAGGTTTAGGTTGTGTTGGACTTTAGTATGCATCCCAGTTATAATAACTACACAGTACACACCAGAGTAGTAGATACTTTTGTATACTCTATAATTCAAAGAATTATATTAATTCGATAATTAATAGTATAGCTACTGTTAAAATTCTCATTTGGGTAGGTAAAGTAACCAAGACTTTAAAGGATTTCATAGAGAGCCTACAGTTGTCAGTTGAACATGAGTACAGTGTTGGTTACTAAGCCTTTAAAGAAATCTTTTTATCCCCTCTACAATTAACTATAGCACCTGTGACCTTCTGAACTGTCATAATCTGCCTACACTGTGCTGATAGATATTTCATGTTCTCGCAGAAACTTGCCCCTGGAGTTAGCCAATTTGCCTACACCTGTGTACAGGACCACCCCATTTGGACAAATCAGCAGTTTTGGGAGACAACTTTTTACAATGCAGTACAAGAGCAGGTTCGCTCCCTGTATCTCCTTCCATGCCAACAAAGAAGACAATCATATATTATACTAACCACATCCTGAAGTCAGAAGGTATAGTAGCATTGTACTTAAACCCAGAGGATGCCGTATTATGTGGTCCGTGGTTGTGGTACCTTTGACCCACTCTTTATTAGGATATGCTCCAGTTCTTCTTCTCTTTTTTATTCAGTATTGTTTAATGTTTCTTCCAGAAAGCCCTTGGAACATGAGACTAGATGTGTGTCCAAGAGTTTAAGAAATTTAAACATTTTTAAAAACAAGAATGTGAGAATACAAACTACCTGTGGGTATGAAGATATGTCTAGAAAAGAAGTATCTTGGCCCTTCTTTGGACAGTTTCCAGTCTACATTAGGAGAATGCCATACAAATACTATTATAACATGTGAATAACAACTCCTCAGTTCAAGTACAGATAATTTCCAGGGATTTGAGCACTTCAGAAAAGGAGACAATCTTTATATGCAAGATGGATAGAAAAATAATTTCTGCATGTGTGTGGTTGGGATTGACATTAAGGAATGCTCAGGCAGATGTTCTAGGACAAAGGGACTCTACCTACTTGGTTCCTGAGTGTTAGGGAGTCCTATGGAGAACGCCTTTCTTCCTTTGATTCTGGCATTATATTTTTCAATAATGACCTCATAGTATAGTTCTTTAGCACTAGAATTGTTCTGTTATATTTTGATTAGAATTCCTTGAAGAAAACTGAATAGAAGGAACAAACCTAAAACAGGCCCAGGTATAAGCCTCTAACTGCTTACTTCCTTGAAGAAGTCCAAGTTTAGTTTAGCTCAGTGATAGAATGTTTTTACCTAGCATGCTTAAGTGCAGGTACCAGCATTGGAAGAAGAAAGAAAAGAAATTGAAATTAACTGACTATAAAGATAAATGTGAAATTCAGTAGTCCTATTTAAAAATTTTGTCAGCAATAACCTAGGTCTGTCTTTATTTATTCTGTGTGTGTGTGTGTGTGTGTTAGCAGTATTTGCTATGTACACATGTATTTAAATATCAGGAAAATTAAAGTACTCCAGTTTTTAAATGTCACTTACTAGCCCTCTCTTCTTATACTGACTAATCACATTACCCTACACTTCCTCGTTGGCAAAATGTGTAGCTGTCACTGCTGTAAGATTTTCATGTCTGTTGGCACACACATAAGTAGTAAGTATTAGAAGTCATCATCTTCATGAACTAAACTTAAAGCAGCCTAAAGATTCAGTGTAGATTCACTTAAGAGTAATTTTAAGATCAACCTTTTTGAACTGAAGATTTGGGGGAATATGTCACTGCAGATTCTGCCCATCATCTTCCACTTTAACTTATCTCTAGATAGGATGGATTATTCTAGGCATCTGAGAGAAGCTACACAGTCATATTCAAATACATCTGTGCTTCATCATCATAAATTATTGGTTTATTATTAAGTAGAAGAGTAGAAACTTTAATAACAAATAGCATTGACATGTGTCTGATTGTTATTGTTCAAATGTGAATTGTTTGCTTAATTTAATTAATATTCAGATTTGTTGTTGTTGAAACACTAACTGCACCACTTAAGGTATAACTTGTAGCAGATGAGGAGACTTTTCCTGGGACCACACCCAGGAATAATCAGGCTGTTATGATGCCTTTGTCAGTTTTTAAGCAGCTGGGATTTGCTGACATTGATACATCTACAAGGCTGTATTACAGTTGCTTTGTCCTTCCTTCTGAAAAAGAGTCCTAACCCTGAGCTGTAGATTAGATACAATGTATGTTTTAGCTCTCCATGGCTAGATCAAATACTATGCAGAAGTGAGTGGCTATGCCCAGCTCTCTCTTCAGCCTTCTAGGAAACCTATCTTTAAAATCCCAGTTATCGCTGGGCGGTGATGGCGCACACCTTTAATCCCAGCACTCGGGAGGCAGAGCCAGGAGGATCTCTGTGAGTTCGAGGCTAGCCTGGACTACAGAGTGAGTTCCAGGAAAAGGCACAAAGCTATACAGAGAAACCCTGTCTCGAAAAACCAAAAAAAAATAAAAAATAAAAATAAAATCCCAGTTATCTGCTTATGTGTGTATGTGATAATTTTTGACTGTTACATTACAAGGAGATCTAGCTATACTTTTTT